>NW_028142057.1:0-283213 GCF_055691185.1 Crinia signifera | reverse complement strand
CCCTGGCAACTGTTGCTGGCCCCCAAAGCGGAAGTGGGCGGGTCCAGGCCCCCTTGAGCACCCTGCCCATGCCCAGGTTGCCCTGGCAAACTGTTGCTGGCCCCCAAAGCGGAAGTGGGCGGGTCCAGGCCCCTTGAGCCCCCCTGCCATGCCCAGGGTTGCCCTGGCAACTGTTGCTGGCCCCCAAAGCGGAAGTGGGCGGGTCCAGGCCCCCTTAAAGCCCCTTCCAGGCCCAGGGTTGCCCTGGCAACTGTTGCTGGCCCCCAAAGCGGAAGTGGGCGGGTCCAGGCCCCCTTAAAAGCCCCCTGCCATGCCCAGGGTTGCCCTGGCAACTGTTGCTGGCCCCCAAAGCGGAAGTGGGCGGGTCCAGGCCCCCTTGGAGCCCCCTGCCATGCCCAGGGTTGCCCTGGCAACTGTTGCTGGCCCCCAAAGCGGAAGTGGGCGGGTCCAGGCCCCCTTAAAGCCCCCTGCCATGCCCAGGGTTGCCCTGGCAACTGTTGCTGGCCCCCAAAGCGGAAGTGGGCGGGTCCAGGCCCCCTTAAAGCCCCCTGCCATGCCCAGGGTTGCCCTGGCAACTGTTGCTGGCCCCCAAAGCGGAAGTGGGCGGGTCCAGGCCCCCTTAAAGCCCCCTGCCATGCCCAGGGTTGCCCTGGCAACTGTTGCTGGCCCCCAAAGCGGAAGTGGGCGGGTCCAGGCCCCCTTAAAGCCCCCTGCCATGCCCAGGGTTGCCCTGGCAACTGTTGCTGGCCCCCAAAGCGGAAGTGGGCGGGTCCAGGCCCCCTTAAAGCCCCCTGCCATGCCCAGGGTTGCCCTGGCAACTGTTGCTGGCCCCCAAAGCGGAAGTGGGCGGGTCCAGGCCCCCTTGAGCACCCTGCCATGCCCAGGTTGCCCTGGCAACTGTTGCTGGCCCCCAAAGCGGAAGTGGGCGGGTCCAGGCCCCCTTAAAGCCCCCTGCCATGCCCAGGGTTGCCCTGGCAACTGTTGCTGGCCCCCAAAGCGGAAGTGGGCGGGTCCAGGCCCCCTTAAAGCCCCCTGCCATGCCCAGGGTTGCCCTGGCAACTGTTGCTGGCCCCCAAAGCGGAAGTGGGCGGGTCCAGGCCCCCTTAAAGCCCCCTGCCATGCCCAGGGTTGCCCTGGCAACTGTTGCTGGCCCCCAAAGCGGAAGTGGGCGGGTCCAGGCCCCCTTAAAGCCCCCTGCCATGCCCAGGGTTGCCCTGGCAACTGTTGCTGGCCCCCAAAGCGGAAGTGGGCGGGTCCAGGCCCCCTTGAGCACCCTGCCATGCCCAGGGTTGCCCTGGCAACTGTTGCTGGCCCCCAAAGCGGAAGTGGGCGGGTCCAGGCCCCCTTAAAGCCCCCTGCCATGCCCAGGGTTGCCCTGGCAACTGTTGCTGGCCCCCAAAGCGGAAGTGGGCGGGTCCAGGCCCCCTTAAAGCCCCCTGCCATGCCCAGGGTTGCCCTGGCAACTGTTGCTGGCCCCCAAAGCGGAAGTGGGCGGGTCCAGGCCCCCTTGAGCACCCTGCCATGCCCAGGGTTGCCCTGGCAACTGTTGCTGGCCCCCAAAGCGGAAGTGGGCGGGTCCAGGCCCCCTTGGAGCACCCTGCCATGCCCAGGGTTGCCCTGGCAACTGTTGCTGGCCCCCAAAGCGGAAGTGGGCGGGTCCAGGCCCCCTTAAAGCCCCCTGCCATGCCCAGGGTTGCCCTGGCAACTGTTGCTGGCCCCCAAAGCGGAAGTGGGCGGGTCCAGGCCCCCTTGAGCCCCCTGCCATGCCCAGGGTTGCCCTGGCAACTGTTGCTGGCCCCCAAAGCGGAAGGTGGCGGGTCCAGGCCCCCTTAAAGCCCCTGCCATGCCCAGGGTTGCCCTGGCAACTGTTGCTGGCCCCCAAAGCGGAAGTGGGCGGGTCCAGGCCCCCTTGAGCCCCCTGCCATGCCCAGGGTTGCCCTGGCAACTGTTGCTGGCCCCCAAAGCGGAAGTGGGCGGGTCCAGGCCCCCTTAAAGCCCCCTGCCATGCCCAGGGTTGCCCTGGCAACTGTTGCTGGCCCCCAAAGCGGAAGTGGGCGGGTCCAGGCCCCCTTGAGCCCACTGCCATGCCCAGGGTTGCCCTGGCAACTGTTGCTGGCCCCCAAAGCGGAAGTGGGCGGGTCCAGGCCCCTTTAAAGCCCCTTGCCATGCCCAGGGTTGCCCTGGCAACTGTTGCTGGCCCCCCAAAGCGGAAGTGGGCGGGTCTAGGCCCCCTTAAAGCCCCCTGCCATGCCCAGGGTTGCCCTGGCAACTGTTGCTGGCCCCCAAAGCGGAAGTGGGTGGGTCCAGGCCCCCTTAAAGAGCCCCCTGCCATGCCCAGGGTTGCCCTGGCAACTGTTGCTGGCCCCCAAAGCGGAAGTGGGCGGGTCCAGGCCCCCTTAAGCCCCCTGCCATGCCCAGGGTTGCCCTGGCAACTGTTGCTGGCCCCCAAAGCGGAAGTGGGCGGGTCCAGGCCCCCTTAAAGCCCCCTGCCATGCCCAGGGTTGCCCTGGCAACTGTTGCTGGCCCCCAAAGCGGAAGTGGGCGGGTCCAGGCCCCCTTAAAGCCCCCTGCCATGCCCAGGGTTGCCCTGGCAACTGTTGCTGGCCCCCAAAGCGGAAGTGGGCGGGGTCCAGGCCCCCTTAAAGCCCCCTGCCATGCCCAGGGTTGCCCTGGCAACTGTTGCTGGCCCCCAAAGCGGAAGTGGGCGGGTCCAGGCCCCCTTAAAGCCCCTGCCATGCCCAGGGTTGCCCTGGCAACTGTTGCTGGCCCCCAAAGCGGAAGTGGGCGGGTCCAGGCCCCCTTAAAGCCCCCTGCCATGCCCAGGGTTGCCCTGGCAACTGTTGCTGCCCCCAAAGCGGAAGTGGGCGGGTCCAGGCCCCCCTTGAGCCCCCTGCCATGCCCAGGGTTGCCCTGGCAACTGTTGCTGGCCCCCAAAGCGGAAGTGGGCGGGTCCAGGCCCCCTTAAAGCCCCCTGCCATGCCCAGGGTTGCCCTGGCAACTGTTGCTGGCCCCCAAAGCGGAAGTGGGCGGGTCCAGGCCCCCTTGAGCACCCTGCCATGCCCAGGGTTGCCCTGGCAACTGTTGCTGGCCCCCAAAGCGGAAGTGGGCGGGTCCAGGCCCCTTTAAAGCCCCTTGCCATGCCCAGAGTTGCCCTGGCAACTGTTGCTGGCCCCCAAAGCGGAAGTGGGCGGGTCTAGGCCCCCTTAAAGCCCCCTGCCATGCCCAGGGTTGCCCTGGCAACTGTTGCTGGCCCCCAAAGCGGAAGTGGGCGGGTCCAGGCCCCCTTAAAGCCCCCTGCCATCCCCAGGGTTGCCCTGGCAACTGTTGCTGGCCCCCAAAGCGGAAGTGGGCGGGTCCAGGCCCCCTTGAGCACCCTGCCATGCCAAGGGTTGCCCTGGCAACTGTTGCTGGCCCCCAAAGCGGAAGTGGGCGGGTCCAGGCCCCCTTGAGCACACTGCCATGCCCAGGGTTGCCCTGGCAACTGTTGCTGGCCCCCAAAGCGGAAGTGTGCGGGTCCAGGCCCCTTTAAAGCCCCTTGCCATGCCCAGAGTTGCCCTGGCAACTGTTGCTGGCCCCAAAGCGGAAGTGGGCGGGTCTAGGCCCCCTTAAAGCCCCCTGCCATGCCCAGGGTTGCCCTGGCAACTGTTGCTGGCCCCCAAAGCGGAAGTTGGCGGGTCCAGGCCCCCTTAAAGCCCCCTGCCATGCCCAGGGTTGCCCTGGCAACTGTTGCTGGCCCCCAAAGCGGAAGTGGGCGGGTCCAGGCCCCCTTAAAGCCCCCTGCCATGCCCAGGGTTGCCCTGGCAACTGTTGCTGGCCCTCAAAGCGGAAGTGGGCGGGTCCAGGCCCCCTTGAGCACCCTGCCATGCCCAGGGTTGCCCTGGCAACTGTTGCTGGCCCCCAAAGCGGAAGTGGGCGGGTCCAGGCCCCCTTAAAGCCCCCTGCCATGCCCAGGGTTGCCCTGGCAACTGTTGCTGGCCCCCAAAGCGGAAGTGGGCGGGTCCAGGCCCCCTTGAGCACCCTGCCATGCCCAGGGTTTCCCTGGCAACTGTTGCTGGCCCCCAAAGCGGAAGTGGGCGGGTCCAGGCCCCCTTAAAGCCTCCTGCCATGCCCAGGGTTGCCCTGGCAACTGTTGCTGGCCCCCAAAGCGGAAGTGGGCGGGTCCAGGCCCCCTTAAAGCCTCCTGCCATGCCCAGGGTTGCCCTGGCAACTGTTGCTGGCCCCCAAAGCGGAAGTGGGCGGGTCCAGGCCCCCTTGAGCACCCTGCCATGCCCAGGGTTGCCCTGGCAACTGTTGCTGGCCCCCAAAGCGGAAGTGGGCGGGTCCAGGCCCCCTTGAGCACCCTGCCATGCCCAGGGTTGCCCTGGCAACTGTTGCTGGCCCCCAAAGCGGAAGTGGGCGGGTCCAGGCCCCCTTAAAGCCCCCTGCCATGCCCAGGGTTGCCCTGGCAACTGTTGCTGGCCCCCAAAGCGGAAGTGGGCGGGTCCAGGCCCCCTTGAGCACCCTGCCATGCCCAGGGTTGCCCTGGCAACTGTTGCTGGCCCCCAAAGCGGAAGTGGGCGGGTCCAGGCCCCCTTGAGCACCCTGCCATGCCCAGGGTTGCCCTGGCAACTGTTGCTGGCCCCCAAAGCGAAAGTGGGCGGGTCCAGGCCCCCTTAAAGCCCCCTGCCATGCCCAGGGTTGCCCTGGCAACTGTTGCTGGCCCCCAAAGCGGAAGTGGGCGGGTCTAGGCCCCCTTAAAGCCCCCTGCCATGCCCAGGGTTGCCCTGGCAACTGTTGCTGGCCCCCAAAGCGGAAGTGGGCGGGTCCAGGCCCCCTTAAAGCCCCCTGCCATCCCCAGGGTTGCCCTGGCAACTGTTGCTGGCCCCCAAAGCGGAAGTGGGCGGGTCCAGGCCCCCTTGAGCACCCTGCCATGCCAAGGGTTGCCCTGGCAACTGTTGCTGGCCCCCAAAGCGGAAGTGGGCGGGTCCAGGCCCCCTTGAGCACACTGCCATGCCCAGGGTTGCCCTGGCAACTGTTGCTGGCCCCCAAAGCGGAAGTGTGCGGGTCCAGGCCCCTTTAAAGCCCCTTGCCATGCCCAGAGTTGCCCTGGCAACTGTTGCTGGCCCCCAAAGCGGAAGTGGGCGGGTCTAGGCCCCCTTAAAGCCCCCTGCCATGCCCAGGGTTGCCCTGGCAACTGTTGCTGGCCCCCAAAGCGGAAGTTGGCGGGTCCAGGCCCCCTTAAAGCCCCCTGCCATGCCCAGGGTTGCCCTGGCAACTGTTGCTGGCCCCCAAAGCGGAAGTGGGCGGGTCCAGGCCCCCTTAAAGCCCCCTGCCATGCCCAGGGTTGCCCTGGCAACTGTTGCTGGCCCCCAAAGCGGAAGTGGGCGGGTCCAGGCCCCCTTGAGCACCCTGCCATGCCCAGGGTTTCCCTGGCAACTGTTGCTGGCCCCCAAAGCGGAAGTGGGCGGGTCCAGGCCCCCTTAAAGCCTCCTGCCATGCCCAGGGTTGCCCTGGCAACTGTTGCTGGCCCCCAAAGCGGAAGTGGGCGGGTCCAGGCCCCCTTAAAGCCTCCTGCCATGCCCAGGGTTGCCCTGGCAACTGTTGCTGGCCCCCAAAGCGGAAGTGGGCGGGTCCAGGCCCCCTTGAGCCACCCTGCCATGCCCAGGGTTGCCCTGGCAACTGTTGCTGGCCCCCAAAGCGGAAGTGGGCGGGTCCAGGCCCCCTTGAGCACCCTGCCATGCCCAGGGTTGCCCTGGCAACTGTTGCTGGCCCCCAAAGCGGAAGTGGGCGGGTCCAGGCCCCCTTAAAGCCCCCTGCCATGCCCAGGGTTGCCCTGGCAACTGTTGCTGGCCCCCAAAGCGGAAGTGGGCGGGTCCAGGCCCCCTTGAGCACCCTGCCATGCCCAGGGTTGCCCTGGCAACTGTTGCTGGCCCCCAAAGCGGAAGTGGGCGGGTCCAGGCCCCCTTGAGCACCCTGCCATGCCCAGGGTTGCCCTGGCAACTGTTGCTGGCCCCCAAAGCGAAAGTGGGCGGGTCCAGGCCCCCTTAAAGCCCCCTGCCATGCCCAGGGTTGCCCTGGCAACTGTTGCTGGCCCCCAAAGCGGAAGTGGGCGGGTCCAGGCCCCCTTAAAGCCCACTGCCATGCCCAGGGTTGCCCTGGCAACTGTTGCTGGCCCCCAAAGCGGAAGTGGGCGGGTCCAGGCCCCCTTAAAGCAACCCTGCCATGCCCAGGGTTGCCCTGGCAACTGTTGCTGGCCCCCAAAGCGGAAGTGGGCGGGTCCAGGCCCCCTTAAAGCCCCCTGCCATGCCCAGGGTTGCCCTGGCAACTGTTGCTGGCCCCCAAAGCGGAAGTGGGCGGGTCCAGGCCCCCTTGAGCACCCTGCCATGCCCAGGGTTGCCCTGGCAACTGTTGCTGGCCCCCAAAGCGGAAGTGGGCGGGTCCAGGCCCCCTTAAAGCCTCCTGCCATGCCCAGGGTTGCCCTGGCAACTGGTGCTGGCCCTAAAGCGGAAGTGGGCGGGTCCAGGCCCCCTTAAAGCCTCCTGCCATGCCCAGGGTTGCCCTGGCAACTGTTGCTAGCCCCCAAAGCGGAAGTGGGCGGGTCCAGGCCCCCTTAAAGCCCCCTGCCATGCCCAGGGTTGCCCTGGCAACTGTTGCTGGCCCCCAAAGCGGAAGTGGGCGGGTCCAGGCCCCCTTAAAGCCCCCTGCCATGCCCAGGGTTGCCCTGGCAACTGTTGCTGGCCCCCAAAGCGGAAGTGGGCGGGTCCAGGCCCCCTTGAGCACCCTGCCATGCCCAGGGTTGCCCTGGCAACTGTTGCTGCCCCCCAAAGCGGAAGTGGGCGGGTCCAGGCCCCCTTAAAGCCTCCTGCCATGCCCAGGGTTGCCCTGGCAACTAGTGCTGGCCCCCAAAGCGGAAGTGGGCGGGTCCAGGCCCCCTTAAAGCCTCCTGCCATGCCCAGGGTTGCCCTGGCAACTGTTGCTAGCCCCCAAAGCGGAAGTGGGCGGGTCCAGGCCCCCTTAAAGCCCCCTGCCATGCCCAGGGTTGCCCTGGCAACTGTTGCTGGCCCCCAAAGCGGAAGTGGGCGGGTCCAGGCCCCCTTAAAGCCCCCTGCCATGCCCAGGGTTGCCCTGGCAACTGTTGCTGGCCCCCAAAGCGGAAGTCGGCGGGTCCAGGCCCCCTTGAGCCCCCTGCCATGCCCAGGGTTGCCCTGGCAACTGTTGCTGGCCCCCAAAGCGGAAGTGGGCGGGTCCAGGCCCCCTTGAGCACCCTGCCATGCCCAGGGTTGCCCTGGCAACTGTTGCTGGCCCCCAAAGCGGAAGTGGGCGGGTCCAGGCCCCCTTAAAGCCCCCTGCCATGCCCAGGGTTGCCCTGGCAACTGTTGCTGGCCCCCAAAGCGGAAGTGGGCGGGTCCAGGCCCCTTAAAGCCCCTTGCCATGCCCAGAGTTGCCCTGGCAACTGTTGCTGGCCCCCAAAGCGGAAGTGGGCGGGTCTAGGCCCCCTTAAAGCCCCCTGCCATGCCCAGGGTTGCCCTGGCAACTGTTGCTGGCCCCCAAAGCGGAAGTGGGCGGGTCCAGGCCCCCTTAAAGCCCCCTGCCATCCCCAGGGTTGCCCTGGCAACTGTTGCTGGCCCCCAAAGCGGAAGTGGGCGGGTCCAGGCCCCCTTGAGCACCCTGCCATGCCAAGGGTTGCCCTGGCAACTGTTGCTGGCCCCCAAAGCGGAAGTGGGCGGGTCCAGGCCCCCTTGAGCACACTGCCATGCCCAGGGTTGCCCTGGCAACTGTTGCTGGCCCCCAAAGCGGAAGTGGGCGGGTCCAGGCCCCTTTAAAGCCCCTTGCCATGCCCAGAGTTGCCCTGGCAACTGTTGCTGGCCCCCAAAGCGGAAGTGGGCGGGTCTAGGCCCCCTTAAAGCCCCCTGCCATGCCCAGGGTTGCCCTGGCAACTGTTGCTGGCCCCCAAAGCGGAAGTGGGCGGGTCCAGGCCCCCTTAAAGCCCCCTGCCATGCCCAGGGTTGCCCTGGCAACTGTTGCTGGCCCCCAAAGCGGAAGTGGGCGGGTCCAGGCCCCCTTAAAGCCCCTGCCATGCCCAGGGTTGCCCTGGCAACTGTTGCTGGCCCCCAAAGCGGAAGTGGGCGGGTCCAGGCCCCCTTGAGCACCCTGCCATGCCCAGGGTTGCCCTGGCAACTGTTGCTGGCCCCCAAAGCGGAAGTGGGCGGGTCCAGGCCCCCTTAAAGCCCCCTGCCATGCCCAGGTTTGCCCTGGCAACTGTTGCTGGCCCCCAAAGCGGAAGTGGGCGGGTCCAGGCCCCCTTAAAGCCCCCTGCCATGCCCAGGGTTGCCCTGGCAACTGTTGCTGGCCCCCAAAGCGGAAGTGGGCGGGTCCAGGCCCCCTTGAGCACCCTGCCATGCCCAGGGTTTCCCTGACAACTGTTGCTGGCCCCCAAAGCGGAAGTGGGCGGGTCAAGGCCCCCTTAAAGCCCCCTGCCATGCCCAGGGTTGCCCTGGCAACTGTTGCTGGCCCCCAAAGCGGAAGTGGGCGGGTCCAGGCCCCCTTAAAGCCTCCTGCCATGCCCAGGGTTGCCCTGGCAACTGTTGCTGGCCCCCAAAGCGGAAGTGGGCGGGTCCAGGCCCCCTTGAGCCCCCTGCCATGCCCAGGGTTGCCCTGGCAACTGTTGCTGCCCCCCAAAGCGGAAGTGGGCGGGTCCAGGCCCCCTTGAGCCCCCTGCCATGCCCAGGGTTGCCCTGGCAACTGTTGCTGGCCCCCAAAGCGGAAGTGGGCGGGTCCAGGCCCCTTTAAAGCCCCTTTCCATGCCCAGAGTTGCCCTGGCAACTGTTGCTGGCCCCCAAAGCGGAAGTGGGCGGGTCCAGGCCCCCTTGAGCACCCTGCCATGCCCAGGGTTGCCCTGGCAACTGTTGCTGGCCCCCAAAGCGGAAGTGGGCGGGTCCAGGCCCCCTTAAAGCCCCCTGCCATGCCCAGGGTTGCCCTGGCAACTGTTGCTGGCCCCCAAAGCGGAAGTGGGCGGGTCCAGGCCCCCTTGAGCCCCCTGCCATGCCCAGGGTTGCCCTGGCAACTGTTGCTGGCCCCCAAAGCGGAAGTGGGCGGGTCCAGGCCCCCTTGAGCACCCTGCCATGCCCAGGGTTGCCCTGGCAACTGTTGCTGGCCCCCAAAGCGGAAGTGGGCGGGTCCAGGCCCCCTTAAAGCCCCCTTCCAGGCCCAGGGTTGCCCTGGCAACTGTTGCTGGCCCCCAAAGCGGAAGTGGGCGGGTCCAGGCCCCCTTAAAGCCCCCTGCCATGCCCAGGGTTGCCCTGGCAACTGTTGCTGGCCCCCAAAGCGGAAGTGGGCGGGTCCAGGCCCCCTTGAGCACCCTGCCATGCCCAGGGTTTCCCTGGCAACTGTTGCTGGCCCCCAAAGCGGAAGTGGGCGGGTCAAGGCCCCCTTAAAGCCCCCTGCCATGCCCAGGGTTGCCCTGGCAACTGTTGCTGGCCCCCAAAGCGGAAGTGGGAGGGTCCAGGCCCCCTTAAAGCCTCCTGCCATGCCCAGGGTTGCCCTGGCAACTGTTGCTGGCCCCCAAAGCGGAAGTGGGCGGGTCCAGGCCCCCTTGAGCCCCCTGCCATGCCCAGGGTTGCCCTGGCAACTGTTGCTGCCCCCCAAAGCGGAAGTGGGCGGGTCCAGGCCCCCTTGAGCCCCCTGCCATGCCCAGGGTTGCCCTGGCAACTGTTGCTGGCCCCCAAAGCGGAAGTGGGCGGGTCCAGGCCCCCTTGAGCACCCTGCCATGCCCAGGGTTGCCCTGGCAACTGTTGCTGGCCCCCAAAGCGGAAGTGGGCGGGTCCAGGCCCCCTTAAAGCCCCCTGCCATGCCCAGGGTTGCCCTGGCAACTGTTGCTGGCCCCCAAAGCGGAAGTGATCGGGTCCAGGCCCCCTTAAAGCCCCCTGCCATGCCCAGGGTTGCCCTGGCAACTGTTGCTGGCCCCCAAAGCGGAAGTGGGCGGGTCCAGGCCCCCTTAAAGCCCCCTGCCATCCCCAGGGTTGCCCTGGCAACTGTTGCTGGCCCCCAAAGCGGAAGTGGGCGGGTCCAGGCCCCCTTGAGCACCCTGCCATGCCAAGGGTTGCCCTGGCAACTGTTGCTGGCCCCCAAAGCGGAAGTGGGCGGGTCCAGGCCCCCTTAAAGCCCCCTGCCATGCCCAGGGTTGCCCTGGCAACTGTTGCTGGCCCCCAAAGCGGAAGTGGGCGGGTCCAGGCCCCCTTGAGCAACCTGCCATGCCCAGGGTTGCCCTGGCAACTGTTGCTGGCCCCCAAAGCGGAAGTGGGCGGGTCCAGGCCCCCTTGAGCACCCTGCCATGCCCAGGGTTGCCCTGGCAACTGTTGCTGGCCCCCAAAGCGGAAGTGGGCGGGTCCAGGCCCCCTTGAGCTCCCTGCCATGCCCAGGGTTGCCCTGGCAACTGTTGCTGGCCCCCAAAGCGAAAGTGGGCGGGTCCAGGCCCCCTTGAGCACCCTGCCATGCCCAGGGTTGCCCTGGCAACTGTTGCTGGCCCCCAAAGCGGAAGGGGGCGGGTCCAGGCCCCCTTAAAGCCCCCTGCCATGACCAGGTTTGCCCTGGCAACTGTTGCTGGCCCCCAAAGCGGAAGTGGGCGGGTCCAGGCCCCCTTGAGCACCCTGCCATGCCCAGGGTTGCCCTGGCAACTGTTGCTGGCCCCCAAAGCGGAAGTGGGCGGGTCCAGGCCCCCTTAAAGCCCCCTGCCATGCCCAGGGTTGCCCTGGCAACTGTTGCTGGCCCCCAAAGCGGAAGTGGGCGGGTCCAGGCCCCTTTAAAGCCCCTTGCCATGCCCAGAGTTGCCCTGGCAACTGTTGCTGGCCCCCAAAGCGGAAGTGGGCGGGTCTAGGCCCCCTTAAAGCCCCCTGCCATGCCCAGGGTTGCCCTGGCAACTGTTGCTGGCCCCCAAAGCGGAAGTGGGCGGGTCCAGGCCCCCTTAAAGCCCCCTGCCATCCCCAGGGTTGCCCTGGCAACTGTTGCTGGCCCCCAAAGCGGAAGTGGGCGGGTCCAGGCCCCCTTGAGCACCCTGCCATGCCAAGGGTTGCCCTGGCAACTGTTGCTGGCCCCCAAAGCGGAAGTGGGCGGGTCCAGGCCCCCTTGAGCACACTGCCATGCCCAGGGTTGCCCTGGCAACTGTTGCTGGCCCCCAAAGCGGAAGTGGGCGGGTCCAGGCCCCTTTAAAGCCCCTTGCCATGCCCAGAGTTGCCCTGGCAACTGTTGCTGGCCCCCAAAGCGGAAGTGGGCGGGTCTAGGCCCCCTTAAAGCCCCCTGCCATGCCCAGGGTTGCCCTGGCAACTGTTGCTGGCCCCCAAAGCGGAAGTGGGCGGGTCCAGGCCCCCTTAAAGCCCCCTGCCATGCCCAGGGTTGCCCTGGCAACTGTTGCTGGCCCCCAAAGCGGAAGTGGGCGGGTCCAGGCCCCCTTAAAGCCCCCTGCCATGCCCAGGGTTGCCCTGGCAACTGTTGCTGGCCCCCAAAGCGGAAGTGGGCGGGTCCAGGCCCCCTTGAGCACCCTGCCATGCCCAGGGTTGCCCTGGCAACTGTTGCTGGCCCCCAAAGCGGAAGTGGGCGGGTCCAGGCCCCCTTAAAGCCCCCTGCCATGCCCAGGTTTGCCCTGGCAACTGTTGCTGGCCCCCAAAGCGGAAGTGGGCGGGTCCAGGCCCCCTTAAAGCCCCCTGCCATGCCCAGGGTTGCCCTGGCAACTGTTGCTGGCCCCCAAAGCGGAAGTGGGCGGGTCCAGGCCCCCTTGAGCACCCTGCCATGCCCAGGGTTTCCCTGACAACTGTTGCTGGCCCCCAAAGCGGAAGTGGGCGGGTCAAGGCCCCCTTAAAGCCCCCTGCCATGCCCAGGGTTGCCCTGGCAACTGTTGCTGGCCCCCAAAGCGGAAGTGGGCGGGTCCAGGCCCCCTTAAAGCCTCCTGCCATGCCCAGGGTTGCCCTGGCAACTGTTGCTGGCCCCCAAAGCGGAAGTGGGCGGGTCCAGGCCCCCTTGAGCCCCCTGCCATGCCCAGGGTTGCCCTGGCAACTGTTGCTGCCCCCCAAAGCGGAAGTGGGCGGGTCCAGGCCCCCTTGAGCCCCCTGCCATGCCCAGGGTTGCCCTGGCAACTGTTGCTGGCCCCCAAAGCGGAAGTGGGCGGGTCCAGGCCCCTTTAAAGCCCCTTTCCATGCCCAGAGTTGCCCTGGCAACTGTTGCTGGCCCCCAAAGCGGAAGTGGGCGGGTCCAGGCCCCCTTGAGCACCCTGCCATGCCCAGGGTTGCCCTGGCAACTGTTGCTGGCCCCCAAAGCGGAAGTGGGCGGGTCCAGGCCCCCTTAAAGCCCCCTGCCATGCCCAGGGTTGCCCTGGCAACTGTTGCTGGCCCCCAAAGCGGAAGTGGGCGGGTCCAGGCCCCCTTGAGCCCCCTGCCATGCCCAGGGTTGCCCTGGCAACTGTTGCTGGCCCCCAAAGCGGAAGTGGGCGGGTCCAGGCCCCCTTGAGCACCCTGCCATGCCCAGGGTTGCCCTGGCAACTGTTGCTGGCCCCCAAAGCGGAAGTGGGCGGGTCCAGGCCCCCTTAAAGCCCCCTTCCAGGCCCAGGGTTGCCCTGGCAACTGTTGCTGGCCCCCAAAGCGGAAGTGGGCGGGTCCAGGCCCCCTTAAAGCCCCCTGCCATGCCCAGGGTTGCCCTGGCAACTGTTGCTGGCCCCCAAAGCGGAAGTGGGCGGGTCCAGGCCCCCTTGAGCACCCTGCCATGCCCAGGGTTTCCCTGGCAACTGTTGCTGGCCCCCAAAGCGGAAGTGGGCGGGTCAAGGCCCCCTTAAAGCCCCCTGCCATGCCCAGGGTTGCCCTGGCAACTGTTGCTGGCCCCCAAAGCGGAAGTGGGAGGGTCCAGGCCCCCTTAAAGCCTCCTGCCATGCCCAGGGTTGCCCTGGCAACTGTTGCTGGCCCCCAAAGCGGAAGTGGGCGGGTCCAGGCCCCCTTGAGCCCCCTGCCATGCCCAGGGTTGCCCTGGCAACTGTTGCTGCCCCCCAAAGCGGAAGTGGGCGGGTCCAGGCCCCCTTGAGCCCCCTGCCATGCCCAGGGTTGCCCTGGCAACTGTTGCTGGCCCCCAAAGCGGAAGTGGGCGGGTCCAGGCCCCCTTGAGCACCCTGCCATGCCCAGGGTTGCCCTGGCAACTGTTGCTGGCCCCCAAAGCGGAAGTGGGCGGGTCCAGGCCCCCTTAAAGCCCCCTGCCATGCCCAGGGTTGCCCTGGCAACTGTTGCTGGCCCCAAAGCGGAAGTGATCGGGTCCAGGCCCCCTTAAAGCCCCCTGCCATGCCCAGGGTTGCCCTGGCAACTGTTGCTGGCCCCCAAAGCGGAAGTGGGCGGGTCCAGGCCCCCTTAAAGCCCCCTGCCATCCCCAGGGTTGCCCTGGCAACTGTTGCTGGCCCCCAAAGCGGAAGTGGGCGGGTCCAGGCCCCCTTGAGCACCCTGCCATGCCAAGGGTTGCCCTGGCAACTGTTGCTGGCCCCCAAAGCGGAAGTGGGCGGGTCCAGGCCCCCTTAAAGCCCCCTGCCATGCCCAGGGTTGCCCTGGCAACTGTTGCTGGCCCCCAAAGCGGAAGTGGGCGGGTCCAGGCCCCCTTGAGCAACCTGCCATGCCCAGGGTTGCCCTGGCAACTGTTGCTGGCCCCCAAAGCGGAAGTGGGCGGGTCCAGGCCCCCTTGAGCACCCTGCCATGCCCAGGGTTGCCCTGGCAACTGTTGCTGGCCCCCAAAGCGGAAGTGGGCGGGTCCAGGCCCCCTTGAGCTCCCTGCCATGCCCAGGGTTGCCCTGGCAACTGTTGCTGGCCCCCAAAGCGAAAGTGGGCGGGTCCAGGCCCCCTTGAGCACCCTGCCATGCCCAGGGTTGCCCTGGCAACTGTTGCTGGCCCCCAAAGCGGAAGGGGGCGGGTCCAGGCCCCCTTAAAGCCCCCTGCCATGACCAGGTTTGCCCTGGCAACTGTTGCTGGCCCCCAAAGCGGAAGTGGGCGGGTCCAGGCCCCCTTGAGCACCCTGCCATGCCCAGGGTTGCCCTGGCAACTGTTGCTGGCCCCCAAAGCGGAAGTGGGCGGGTCCAGGCCCCCTTAAAGCCCCCTGCCATGCCCAGGGTTGCCCTGGCAACTGTTGCTGGCCCCCAAAGCGGAAGTGGGCGGGTCCAGGCCCCCTTGAGCACACTGCCATGCCCAGGGTTGCCCTCGCAACTGTTGCTGGCCCCCAAAGCGGAAGTGGGCGGGTCCAGGCCCCTTTAAAGCCCCCTTGCCATGCCCAGAGTTGCCCTGGCAACTGTTGCTGGCCCCCAAAGCGGAAGTGGGCGGGTCCAGGCCCCCTTAAAGCCCCCTGCCATGCCCAGGGTTGCCCTGGCAACTGTTGCTGGCCCCCAAAGCGGAAGTGGGCGGGTCCAGGCCCCCTTAAAGCCCCCTGCCATGCCCAGGGTTGCCCTGGCAACTGTTGCTGGCCCCCAAAGCGGAAGTGGGCGGGTCCAGGCCCCCTTGAGCACCCTGCCATGCCCAGGGTTTCCCTGGCAACTGTTGCTGGCCCCCAAAGCGGAAGTGGGCGGGTCCAGGCCCCCTTAAAGCCTCCTGCCATGCCCAGGGTTGCCCTGGCAACTGTTGCTGGCCCCCAAAGCGGAAGTGGGCGGGTCCAGGCCCCCTTAAAGCCCCCTGCCATGCCCAGGGTTGCCCTGGCAACTGTTGCTGCCCCCCAAAGCGGAAGTGGGCGGGTCCAGGCCCCCTTGAGCCCCCTGCCATGCCCAGGGTTGCCCTGGCAACTGTTGCTGGCCCCCAAAGCGGAAGTGGGCGGGTCCAGGCCCCCTTAAAGCCCCCTGCCATGCCCAGGGTTGCCCTGGCAACTGTTGCTGGCCCCCAAAGCGGAAGTGGGCGGGTCCAGGCCCCCTTGAGCACCCTGCCATGCCCAGGGTTGCCCTGGCAACTGTTGCTGGCCCCCAAAGCGGAAGTGGGCGGGTCCAGGCCCCTTTAAAGCCCCTTGCCATGCCCAGAGTTGCCCTGGCAACTGTTGCTGGCCCCCAAAGCGGAAGTGGGCGGGTCTAGGCCCCCTTAAAGCCCCCTGCCATGCCCAGGGTTGCCCTGGAAACTGTTGCTGGCCCCCAAAGCGGAAGTGGGCGGGTCCAGGCCCCCTTAAAGCCCCCTGCCATCCCCAGGGTTGCCCTGGCAACTGTTGCTGGCCCCCAAAGCGGAAGTGGGCGGGTCCAGGCCCCCTTGAGCACCCTGCCATGCCAAGGGTTGCCCTGGCAACTGTTGCTGGCCCCCAAAGCGGAAGTGGGCGGGTCCAGGCCCCCTTGAGCACACTGCCATGCCCAGGGTTGCCCTGGCAACTGTTGCTGGCCCCCAAAGCGGAAGTGTGCGGGTCCAGGCCCCTTTAAAGCCCCTTGCCATGCCCAGAGTTGCCCTGGCAACTGTTGCTGGCCCCCAAAGCGGAAGTGGGCGGGTCTAGGCCCCCTTAAAGCCCCCTGCCATGCCCAGGGTTGCCCTGGCAACTGTTGCTGGCCCCCAAAGCGGAAGTTGGCGGGTCCAGGCCCCCTTAAAGCCGCCTGCCATGCCCAGGGTTGCCCTGGCAACTGTTGCTGGCCCCCAAAGCGGAAGTGGGCGGGTCCAGGCCCCCTTAAAGCCCCCTGCCATGCCCAGGGTTGCCCTGGCAACTGTTGCTGGCCCCCAAAGCGGAAGTGGGCGGGTCCAGGCCCCCTTAAAGCCCCCTGCCATGCCCAGGGTTGCCCTGGCAACTGTTGCTGGCCCCCAAAGCGGAAGTGGGCGGGTCCAGGCCCCCTTAAGCCCCCTGCCATGCCCAGGGTTGCCCTGGCAACTGTTGCTGGCCCCCAAAGCGGAAGTGGGCGGGTCCAGGCCCCCTTGAGCACCCTGCCATGCCCAGGGTTTCCCTGGCAACTGTTGCTGGCCCCCAAAGCGGAAGTAGGCGGGTCCAGGCCCCCTTAAAGCCTCCTGCCATGCCCAGGGTTGCCCTGGCAACTGTTGCTGGCCCCCAAAGCGGAAGTGGGCGGGTCCAGGCCCCCTTGAGCACCCTGCCATGCCCAGGGTTGCCCTGGCAACTGTTGCTGGCCCCCAAAGCGAAAGTGGGCGGGTCCAGGCCCCCTTAAAGCCCCCTGCCATGCCCAGGGTTGCCCTGGCAACTGTTGCTGGCCCCCAAAGCGGAAGTGGGCGGGTCCAGGCCCCCTTAAAGCCCCCTGCCATGCCCAGGGTTGCCCTGGCAACTGTTGCTGGCCCCCAAAGCGGAAGTGGGCGGGTCCAGGCCCCCTTGAGCACCCTGCCATGCCCAGGGTTGCCCTGGCAACTGTTGCTGTTCCCCCAAAGCGGAAGTGGGCGGGTCCAGGCCCCCTTAAAGCCCCCTGCCATGCCCAGGGTTGCCCTGGCAACTGTTGCTGGCCCCAAAGCGGAAGTGATCGGGTCCAGGCCCCCTTAAAGCCCCCTGCCATGCCCAGGGTTGCCCTGGCAACTGTTGCTGGCCCCCAAAGCGGAAGTGGGCGGGTCCAGGCCCCCGTAAAGCCCACTGCCATGCCCAGGGTTGCCCTGGCAACTGTTGCTGGCCCCCAAAGCGGAAGTGGGCGGGTCCAGGCCCCCTTGAGCCCCCTGCCATGCCCAGGGTTGCCCTGGCAACTGTTGCTGGCCCCCAAAGCGGAAGTGGGCGGGTCCAGGCCCCCTTAAAGCCCCCTGCCATGCCCAGGGTTGCCCTGGCAACTGTTGCTGGCCCCCAAAGCGGAAGTGGGCGGGTCCAGGCCCCCTTGAGCACCCTGCCATGCCCAGGGTTGCCCTGGCAACTGTTGCTGGCCCCCAAAGCGGAAGTGGGCGGGTCCAGGCCCCCTTAAAGCCCCCTGCCATGCCCAGGGTTGCCCTGGCAACTGTTGCTGGCCCCCAAAGCGGAAGTGGGCGGGTCCAGGCCCCCTTGAGCCCCCTGCCATGCCCAGGGTTGCCCTGGCAACTGTTGCTGGCCCCCAAAGCGGAAGTGGGCGGGTCCAGGCCCCCTTGAGCACCCTGCCATGCCCAGGGTTGCCCTGGCAACTGTTGCTGGCCCCCAAAGCGGAAGTGGGCGGGTCCAGGCCCCCTTAAAGCCCCCTTCCAGGCCCAGGGTTGCCCTGGCAACTGTTGCTGGCCCCCAAAGCGGAAGTGGGCGGGTCCAGGCCCCCTTAAAGCCCCCTGCCATGCCCAGGGTTGCCCTGGCAACTGTTGCTGGCCCCCAAAGCGGAAGTGGGCGGGTCCAGGCCCCCTTAAAGCCCCCTGCCATGCCCAGGGTTGCCCTGGCAACTGTTGCTGGCCCCCAAAGCGGAAGTGGGCGGGTCCAGGCCCTCTTGAGCACCCTGCCATGCCCAGGGTTGCCCTGGCAACTGTTGCTGGCCCCCAAAGCGGAAGTGGGCGGGTCCAGGCCCCCTTAAAGCCCCCTGCCATGCCCAGGGTTGCCCTGGCAACTGTTGCTGGCCCCCAAAGCGGAAGTGGGCGGGTCCAGGCCCCCTTAAAGCCCCCTGCCATGCCCAGGGTTGCCCTGGCAACTGTTGCTGGCCCCCAAAGCGGAAGTGGGCGGGTCCAGGCCCCCTTAAAGCCCCCTGCCATGCCCAGGGTTGCCCTGGCAACTGTTGCTGCCCCCCAAAGCGGAAGTGGGCGGGTCCAGGCCCCCTTAAAGCCCCCTGCCATGCCCAGGGTTGCCCTGGCAACTGTTGCTGGCCCCCAAAGCGGAAGTGGGCGGGTCCAGGCCCCCTTGAGCACCCTGCCATGCCCAGGGTTGCCCTGGCAACTGTTGCTGGCCCCCAAAGCGGAAGTGGGCGGGTCCAGGCCCCCTTAAAGCCCCCTGCCATGCCCAGGGTTGCCCTGGCAACTGTTGCTGGCCCCCAAAGCGGAAGTGGGCGGGTCCAGGCCCCCTTAAAGCCCCCTGCCATGCCCAGGGTTGCCCTGGCAACTGTTGCTGGCCCCAAAGCGGAAGTGATCGGGTCCAGGCCCCCTTAAAGCCCCCTGCCATGCCCAGGGTTGCCCTGGCAACTGTTGCTGGCCCCCAAAGCGGAAGTGGGCGGGTCCAGGCCCCCTTAAAGCCCCCTGCCATCCCCAGGGTTGCCCTGGCAACTGTTGCTGGCCCCCAAAGCGGAAGTGGGCGGGTCCAGGCCCCCTTGAGCACCCTGCCATGCCAAGGGTTGCCCTGGCAACTGTTGCTGGCCCCCAAAGCGGAAGTGGGCGGGTCCAGGCCCCCTTAAAGCCCCCTGCCATGCCCAGGGTTGCCCTGGCAACTGTTGCTGGCCCCCAAAGCGGAAGTGGGCGGGTCCAGGCCCCCTTGAGCAACCTGCCATGCCCAGGGTTGCCCTGGCAACTGTTGCTGGCCCCCAAAGCGGAAGTGGGCGGGTCCAGGCCCCCTTGAGCACCCTGCCATGCCCAGGGTTGCCCTGGCAACTGTTGCTGGCCCCCAAAGCGGAAGTGGGCGGGTCCAGGCCCCCTTGAGCACCCTGCCATGCCCAGGGTTGCCCTGGCAACTGTTGCTGGCCCCCAAAGCGAAAGTGGGCGGGTCCAGGCCCCCTTAAAGCCCCCTGCCATGCCCAGGGTTGCCCTGGCAACTGTTGCTGGCCCCCAAAGCGGAAGTGGGCGGGTCCAGGCCCCCTTGAGCCCCCTGCCATGCCCAGGGTTGCCCTGGCAACTGTTGCTGGCCCCCAAAGCGGAAGGGGGCGGGTCCAGGCCCCCTTAAAGCCCCCTGCCATGCCCAGGTTTGCCCTGGCAACTGTTGCTGGCCCCCAAAGCGGAAGTGGGCGGGTCCAGGCCCCCTTGAGCACCCTGCCATGCCCAGGGTTGCCCTGGCAACTGTTGCTGGCCCCCAAAGCGGAAGTGGGCGGGTCCAGGCCCCCTTAAAGCCCCCTGCCATGCCCAGGGTTGCCCTGGCAACTGTTGCTGGCCCCCAAAGCGGAAGTGGGCGGGTCCAGGCCCCCTTGAGCACACTGCCATGCCCAGGGTTGCCCTCGCAACTGTTGCTGGCCCCCAAAGCGGAAGTGGGCGGGTCCAGGCCCCTTTAAAGCCCCTTGCCATGCCCAGAGTTGCCCTGGCAACTGTTTCTGGCCCCCAAAGCGGAAGTGGGCGGGTCTAGGCCCCCTTAAAGCCCCCTGCCATGCCCAGGGTTGCCCTGGCAACTGTTGCTGGCCCCCAAAGCGGAAGTGGGTGGGTCCAGGCCCCCTTAAAGCCCCCTGCCATGCCCAGGGTTGCCCTGGCAACTGTTGCTGGCCCCCAAAGCGGAAGTGGGCGGGTCCAGGCCCCCTTAAAGCCCCCTGCCATGCCCAGGGTTGCCCTGGCAACTGTTGCTGGCCCCCAAAGCGGAAGTGGGCGGGTCCAGGCCCCCTTAAAGCCCCCTGCCATGCCCAGGGTTGCCCTGGCAACTGTTGCTGGCCCCCAAAGCGGAAGTGGGCGGGTCCAGGCCCCCTTAAAGCCCCCTGCCATGCCCAGGGTTGCCCTGGCAACTGTTGCTGGCCCCCAAAGCGGAAGTGGGCGGGTCCAGGCCCACTTGAGCACCCTGCCATGCCCAGGGTTTCCCTGGCAACTGTTGCTGGCCCCCAAAGCGGAAGTGGGCGGGTCCAGGCCCCCTTAAAGCCCCCTGCCATGCCCAGGGTTGCCCTGGCAACTGTTGCTGGCCCCCAAAGCGGAAGTGGGCGGGTCCAGGCCCCCTTGAGCACCCTGCCATGCCCAGGGTTGCCCTGGCAACTGTTGCTGGCCCCCAAAGCGGAAGTGGGCGGGTCCAGGCCCCTTTAAAGCCCCTTGCCATGCCCAGAGTTGCCCTGGCAACTGTTGCTGGCCCCCAAAGCGGAAGTGGGCGGGTCTAGGCCCCCTTAAAGCCCCCTGCCATGCCCAGGGTTGCCCTGGCAACTGTTGCTGGCCCCCAAAGCGGAAGTGGGCGGGTCCAGGCCCCCTTAAAGCCCCCTGCCATCCCCAGGGTTGCCCTGGCAACTGTTGCTGGCCCCCAAAGCGGAAGTGGGCGGGTCCAGGCCCCCTTGAGCACCCTGCCATGCCAAGGGTTGCCCTGGCAACTGTTGCTGGCCCCCAAAGCGGAAGTGGGCGGGTCCAGGCCCCCTTGAGCACACTGCCATGCCCAGGGTTGCCCTGGCAACTGTTGCTGGCCCCCAAAGCGGAAGTGTGCGGGTCCAGGCCCCTTTAAAGCCCCTTGCCATGCCCAGAGTTGCCCTGGCAACTGTTGCTGGCCCCCAAAGCGGAAGTGGGCGGGTCTAGGCCCCCTTAAAGCCCCCTGCCATGCCCAGGGTTGCCCTGGCAACTGTTGCTGGCCCCCAAAGCGGAAGTTGGCGGGTCCAGGCCCCCTTAAAGCCCCCTGCCATGCCCAGGGTTGCCCTGGCAACTGTTGCTGGCCCCCAAAGCGGAAGTGGGCGGGTCCAGGCCCCCTTAAAGCCCCCTGCCATGCCCAGGGTTGCCCTGGCAACTGTTGCTGGCCCTCAAAGCGGAAGTGGGCGGGTCCAGGCCCCCTTGAGCACCCTGCCATGCCCAGGGTTGCCCTGGCAACTGTTGCTGGCCCCCAAAGCGGAAGTGGGCGGGTCCAGGCCCCCTTAAAGCCCCCTGCCATGCCCAGGGTTGCCCTGGCAACTGTTGCTGGCCCCCAAAGCGGAAGTGGGCGGGTCCAGGCCCCCTTGAGCACCCTGCCATGCCCAGGGTTTCCCTGGCAACTGTTGCTGGCCCCCAAAGCGGAAGTGGGCGGGTCCAGGCCCCCTTAAAGCCTCCTGCCATGCCCAGGGTTGCCCTGGCAACTGTTGCTGGCCCCCAAAGCGGAAGTGGGCGGGTCCAGGCCCCCTTAAAGCCTCCTGCCATGCCCAGGGTTGCCCTGGCAACTGTTGCTGGCCCCCAAAGCGGAAGTGGGCGGGTCCAGGCCCCCTTGAGCACCCTGCCATGCCCAGGGTTGCCCTGGCAACTGTTGCTGGCCCCCAAAGCGGAAGTGGGCGGGTCCAGGCCCCCTTGAGCACCCTGCCATGCCCAGGGTTGCCCTGGCAACTGTTGCTGGCCCCCAAAGCGGAAGTGGGCGGGTCCAGGCCCCCTTAAAGCCCCCTGCCATGCCCAGGGTTGCCCTGGCAACTGTTGCTGGCCCCCAAAGCGGAAGTGGGCGGGTCCAGGCCCCCTTGAGCACCCTGCCATGCCCAGGGTTGCCCTGGCAACTGTTGCTGGCCCCCAAAGCGGAAGTGGGCGGGTCCAGGCCCCCTTGAGCACCCTGCCATGCCCAGGGTTGCCCTGGCAACTGTTGCTGGCCCCCAAAGCGAAAGTGGGCGGGTCCAGGCCCCCTTAAAGCCCCCTGCCATGCCCAGGGTTGCCCTGGCAACTGTTGCTGGCCCCCAAAGCGGAAGTGGGCGGGTCTAGGCCCCCTTAAAGCCCCCTGCCATGCCCAGGGTTGCCCTGGCAACTGTTGCTGGCCCCCAAAGCGGAAGTGGGCGGGTCCAGGCCCCCTTAAAGCCCCCTGCCATCCCCAGGGTTGCCCTGGCAACTGTTGCTGGCCCCCAAAGCGGAAGTGGGCGGGTCCAGGCCCCCTTGAGCACCCTGCCATGCCAAGGGTTGCCCTGGCAACTGTTGCTGGCCCCCAAAGCGGAAGTGGGCGGGTCCAGGCCCCCTTGAGCACACTGCCATGCCCAGGGTTGCCCTGGCAACTGTTGCTGGCCCCCAAAGCGGAAGTGTGCGGGTCCAGGCCCCTTTAAAGCCCCTTGCCATGCCCAGAGTTGCCCTGGCAACTGTTGCTGGCCCCCAAAGCGGAAGTGGGCGGGTCTAGGCCCCCTTAAAGCCCCCTGCCATGCCCAGGGTTGCCCTGGCAACTGTTGCTGGCCCCCAAAGCGGAAGTTGGCGGGTCCAGGCCCCCTTAAAGCCCCCTGCCATGCCCAGGGTTGCCCTGGCAACTGTTGCTGGCCCCCAAAGCGGAAGTGGGCGGGTCCAGGCCCCCTTAAAGCCCCCTGCCATGCCCAGGGTTGCCCTGGCAACTGTTGCTGGCCCCCAAAGCGGAAGTGGGCGGGTCCAGGCCCCCTTGAGCACCCTGCCATGCCCAGGGTTTCCCTGGCAACTGTTGCTGGCCCCCAAAGCGGAAGTGGGCGGGTCCAGGCCCCCTTAAAGCCTCCTGCCATGCCCAGGGTTGCCCTGGCAACTGTTGCTGGCCCCCAAAGCGGAAGTGGGCGGGTCCAGGCCCCCTTAAAGCCTCCTGCCATGCCCAGGGTTGCCCTGGCAACTGTTGCTGGCCCCCAAAGCGGAAGTGGGCGGGTCCAGGCCCCCTTGAGCACCCTGCCATGCCCAGGGTTGCCCTGGCAACTGTTGCTGGCCCCCAAAGCGGAAGTGGGCGGGTCCAGGCCCCCTTGAGCACCCTGCCATGCCCAGGGTTGCCCTGGCAACTGTTGCTGGCCCCCAAAGCGGAAGTGGGCGGGTCCAGGCCCCCTTAAAGCCCCCTGCCATGCCCAGGGTTGCCCTGGCAACTGTTGCTGGCCCCCAAAGCGGAAGTGGGCGGGTCCAGGCCCCCTTGAGCACCCTGCCATGCCCAGGGTTGCCCTGGCAACTGTTGCTGGCCCCCAAAGCGGAAGTGGGCGGGTCCAGGCCCCCTTGAGCACCCTGCCATGCCCAGGGTTGCCCTGGCAACTGTTGCTGGCCCCCAAAGCGAAAGTGGGCGGGTCCAGGCCCCCTTAAAGCCCCCTGCCATGCCCAGGGTTGCCCTGGCAACTGTTGCTGGCCCCCAAAGCGGAAGTGGGCGGGTCCAGGCCCCCTTAAAGCCCACTGCCATGCCCAGGGTTGCCCTGGCAACTGTTGCTGGCCCCCAAAGCGGAAGTGGGCGGGTCCAGGCCCCCTTAAAGCAACCCTGCCATGCCCAGGGTTGCCCTGGCAACTGTTGCTGGCCCCCAAAGCGGAAGTGGGCGGGTCCAGGCCCCCTTAAAGCCCCCTGCCATGCCCAGGGTTGCCCTGGCAACTGTTGCTGGCCCCCAAAGCGGAAGTGGGCGGGTCCAGGCCCCCTTGAGCACCCTGCCATGCCCAGGGTTGCCCTGGCAACTGTTGCTGGCCCCCAAAGCGGAAGTGGGCGGGTCCAGGCCCCCTTAAAGCCTCCTGCCATGCCCAGGGTTGCCCTGGCAACTGGTGCTGGCCCCTAAAGCGGAAGTGGGCGGGTCCAGGCCCCCTTAAAGCCTCCTGCCATGCCCAGGGTTGCCCTGGCAACTGTTGCTAGCCCCCAAAGCGGAAGTGGGCGGGTCCAGGCCCCCTTAAAGCCCCCTGCCATGCCCAGGGTTGCCCTGGCAACTGTTGCTGGCCCCCAAAGCGGAAGTGGGCGGGTCCATGCCCCCTTAAAGCCCCCTGCCATGCCCAGGGTTGCCCTGGCAACTGTTGCTGGCCCCCAAAGCGGAAGTGGGCGGGTCCAGGCCCCCTTGAGCACCCTGCCATGCCCAGGGTTGCCCTGGCAACTGTTGCTGGCCCCCAAAGCGGAAGTGGGCGGGTCCAGGCCCCCTTAAAGCCTCCTGCCATGCCCAGGGTTGCCCTGGCAACTAGTGCTGGCCCCCAAAGCGGAAGTGGGCGGGTCCAGGCCCCCTTAAAGCCTCCTGCCATGCCCAGGGTTGCCCTGGCAACTGTTGCTAGCCCCCAAAGCGGAAGTGGGCGGGTCCAGGCCCCCTTAAAGCCCCCTGCCATGCCCAGGGTTGCCCTGGCAACTGTTGCTGGCCCCCAAAGCGGAAGTGGGCGGGTCCAGGCCCCCTTAAAGCCCCCTGCCATGCCCAGGGTTGCCCTGGCAACTGTTGCTGGCCCCCAAAGCGGAAGTCGGCGGGTCCAGGCCCCCTTGAGCCCCCTGCCATGCCCAGGGTTGCCCTGGCAACTGTTGCTGGCCCCCAAAGCGGAAGTGGGCGGGTCCAGGCCCCCTTGAGCACCCTGCCATGCCCAGGGTTGCCCTGGCAACTGTTGCTGGCCCCCAAAGCGGAAGTGGGCGGGTCCAGGCCCCCTTAAAGCCCCCTGCCATGCCCAGGGTTGCCCTGGCAACTGTTGCTGGCCCCCAAAGCGGAAGTGGGCGGGTCCAGGCCCCTTTAAAGCCCCTTGCCATGCCCAGAGTTGCCCTGGCAACTGTTGCTGGCCCCCAAAGCGGAAGTGGGCGGGTCTAGGCCCCCTTAAAGCCCCCTGCCATGCCCAGGGTTGCCCTGGCAACTGTTGCTGGCCCCCAAAGCGGAAGTGGGCGGGTCCAGGCCCCCTTAAAGCCCCCTGCCATCCCCAGGGTTGCCCTGGCAACTGTTGCTGGCCCCCAAAGCGGAAGTGGGCGGGTCCAGGCCCCCTTGAGCACCCTGCCATGCCAAGGGTTGCCCTGGCAACTGTTGCTGGCCCCCAAAGCGGAAGTGGGCGGGTCCAGGCCCCCTTGAGCACACTGCCATGCCCAGGGTTGCCCTGGCAACTGTTGCTGGCCCCCAAAGCGGAAGTGGGCGGGTCCAGGCCCCTTTAAAGCCCCTTGCCATGCCCAGAGTTGCCCTGGCAACTGTTGCTGGCCCCCAAAGCGGAAGTGGGCGGGTCTAGGCCCCCTTAAAGCCCCCTGCCATGCCCAGGGTTGCCCTGGCAACTGTTGCTGGCCCCCAAAGCGGAAGTGGGCGGGTCCAGGCCCCCTTAAAGCCCCCTGCCATGCCCAGGGTTGCCCTGGCAACTGTTGCTGGCCCCCAAAGCGGAAGTGGGCGGGTCCAGGCCCCCTTAAAGCCCCCTGCCATGCCCAGGGTTGCCCTGGCAACTGTTGCTGGCCCCCAAAGCGGAAGTGGGCGGGTCCAGGCCCCCTTGAGCACCCTGCCATGCCCAGGGTTGCCCTGGCAACTGTTGCTGGCCCCCAAAGCGGAAGTGGGCGGGTCCAGGCCCCCTTAAAGCCCCCTGCCATGCCCAGGTTTGCCCTGGCAACTGTTGCTGGCCCCCAAAGCGGAAGTGGGCGGGTCCAGGCCCCCTTAAAGCCCCCTGCCATGCCCAGGGTTGCCCTGGCAACTGTTGCTGGCCCCCAAAGCGGAAGTGGGCGGGTCCAGGCCCCCTTGAGCACCCTGCCATGCCCAGGGTTTCCCTGACAACTGTTGCTGGCCCCCAAAGCGGAAGTGGGCGGGTCAAGGCCCCCTTAAAGCCCCCTGCCATGCCCAGGGTTGCCCTGGCAACTGTTGCTGGCCCCCAAAGCGGAAGTGGGCGGGTCCAGGCCCCCTTAAAGCCTCCTGCCATGCCCAGGGTTGCCCTGGCAACTGTTGCTGGCCCCCAAAGCGGAAGTGGGCGGGTCCAGGCCCCCTTGAGCCCCCTGCCATGCCCAGGGTTGCCCTGGCAACTGTTGCTGCCCCCCAAAGCGGAAGTGGGCGGGTCCAGGCCCCCTTGAGCCCCCTGCCATGCCCAGGGTTGCCCTGGCAACTGTTGCTGGCCCCCAAAGCGGAAGTGGGTGGGTCCAGGCCCCTTTAAAGCCCCTTTCCATGCCCAGAGTTGCCCTGGCAACTGTTGCTGGCCCCAAAAGCGGAAGTGGGCGGGTCTAGGCCCCCTTAAAGCCCCCTGCCATGCCCAGGGTTGCCCTGGCAACTGTTGCTGGCCCCCAAAGCGGAAGTGGGCGGGTCCAGGCCCCCTTAAAGCCCCCTGCCATGCCCAGGGTTGCCCTGGCAACTGTTGCTGGCCCCCAAAGCGGAAGTGGGCGGGTCCAGGCCCCCTTAAAGCCCCCTGCCATGCCCAGGGTTGCCCTGGCAACTGTTGCTGGCCCCCAAAGCGGAAGTGGGCGGGTCCAGGCCCCCTTGAGCACCCTGCCATGCCCAGGGTTGCCCTGGCAACTGTTGCTGGCCCCCAAAGCGGAAGTGGGCGGGTCCAGGCCCCCTTAAAGCCCCCTGCCATGCCCAGGTTTGCCCTGGCAACTGTTGCTGGCCCCCAAAGCGGAAGTGGGCGGGTCCAGGCCCCCTTAAAGCCCCCTGCCATGCCCAGGGTTGCCCTGGCAACTGTTGCTGGCCCCCAAAGCGGAAGTGGGCGGGTCCAGGCCCCCTTGAGCACCCTGCCATGCCCAGGGTTTCCCTGGCAACTGTTGCTGGCCCCCAAAGCGGAAGTGGGCGGGTCAAGGCCCCCTTAAAGCCCCCTGCCATGCCCAGGGTTGCCCTGGCAACTGTTGCTGGCCCCCAAAGCGGAAGTGGGAGGGTCCAGGCCCCCTTAAAGCCTCCTGCCATGCCCAGGGTTGCCCTGGCAACTGTTGCTGGCCCCCAAAGCGGAAGTGGGCGGGTCCAGGCCCCCTTGAGCCCCCTGCCATGCCCAGGGTTGCCCTGGCAACTGTTGCTGCCCCCCAAAGCGGAAGTGGGCGGGTCCAGGCCCCCTTGAGCCCCCTGCCATGCCCAGGGTTGCCCTGGCAACTGTTGCTGGCCCCCAAAGCGGAAGTGGGCGGGTCCAGGCCCCCTTGAGCACCCTGCCATGCCCAGGGTTGCCCTGGCAACTGTTGCTGGCCCCCAAAGCGGAAGTGGGCGGGTCCAGGCCCCCTTGAGCACCCTGCCATGCCCAGGGTTGCCCTGGCAACTGTTGCTGGCCCCCAAAGCGGAAGTGGGCGGGTCCAGGCCCCCTTGAGCACCCTGCCATGCCCAGGGTTGCCCTGGCAACTGTTGCTGGCCCCCAAAGCGGAAGTGGGCGGGTCCAGGCCCCCTTAAAGCCCCCTGCCATGCCCAGGGTTGCCCTGGCAACTGTTGCTGGCCCCCAAAGCGGAAGTGGGCGGGTCCAGGCCCCCTTGAGCACCCTGCCATGCCCAGGGTTGCCCTGGCAACTGTTGCTGGCCCCCAAAGCGGAAGTGGGCGGGTCCAGGCCCCCTTGAGCACCCTGCCATGCCCAGGGTTGCCCTGGCAACTGTTGCTGGCCCCCAAAGCGAAAGTGGGCGGGTCCAGGCCCCCTTAAAGCCCCCTGCCATGCCCAGGGTTGCCCTGGCAACTGTTGCTGGCCCCCAAAGCGGAAGTGGGCGGGTCCAGGCCCCCTTAAAGCCCACTGCCATGCCCAGGGTTGCCCTGGCAACTGTTGCTGGCCCCCAAAGCGGAAGTGGGCGGGTCCAGGCCCCCTTAAAGCCCCCTGCCATGCCCAGGGTTGCCCTGGCAACTGTTGCTGGCCCCCAAAGCGGAAGTGGGCGGGTCCAGGCCCCCTTAAAGCCTCCTGCCATGCCCAGGGTTGCCCTGGCAACTGTTGCTGGCCCCCAAAGCGGAAGTGGGCGGGTCCAGGCCCCCTTAAAGCCCACTGCCATGCCCAGGGTTGCCCTGGCAACTGTTGCTGGCCCCCAAAGCGGAAGTGGGCGGGTCCAGGCCCCCTTAAAGCCCCCTGCCATGCCCAGGGTTGCCCTGGCAACTGTTGCTGGCCCCCAAAGCGGAAGTGGGCGGGTCCAGGCCCCCTTAAAGCCCCCTGCCATGCCCAGGGTTGCCCTGGCAACTGTTGCTGGCCCCCAAAGCGGAAGTGGGCGGGTCCAGGCCCCCTTGAGCACCCTGCCATGCCCAGGGTTTCCCTGACAACTGTTGCTGGCCCCCAAAGCGGAAGTGGGCGGGTCAAGGCCCCCTTAAAGCCCCCTGCCATGCCCAGGGTTGCCCTGGCAACTGTTGCTGGCCCCCAAAGCGGAAGTGGGCGGGTCCAGGCCCCCTTAAAGCCTCCTGCCATGCCCAGGGTTGCCCTGGCAACTGTTGCTGGCCCCCAAAGCGGAAGTGGGCGGGTCCAGGCCCCCTTGAGCCCCCTGCCATGCCCAGGGTTGCCCTGGCAACTGTTGCTGCCCCCCAAAGCGGAAGTGGGCGGGTCCAGGCCCCCTTGAGCCCCCTGCCATGCCCAGGGTTGCCCTGGCAACTGTTGCTGGCCCCCAAAGCGGAAGTGGGCGGGTCCAGGCCCCTTTAAAGCCCCTTTCCATGCCCAGAGTTGCCCTGGCAACTGTTGCTGGCCCCAAAAGCGGAAGTGGGCGGGTCTAGGCCCCCTTAAAGCCCCCTGCCATGCCCAGGGTTGCCCTGGCAACTGTTGCTGGCCCCCAAAGCGGAAGTGGGCGGGTCCAGGCCCCCTTAAAGCCCCCTGCCATGCCCAGGGTTGCCCTGGCAACTGTTGCTGGCCCCCAAAGCGGAAGTGGGCGGGTCCAGGCCCCCTTAAAGCCCCCTGCCATGCCCAGGGTTGCCCTGGCAACTGTTGCTGGCCCCCAAAGCGGAAGTGGGCGGGTCCAGGCCCCCTTGAGCACCCTGCCATGCCCAGGGTTGCCCTGGCAACTGTTGCTGGCCCCCAAAGCGGAAGTGGGCGGGTCCAGGCCCCCTTAAAGCCCCCTGCCATGCCCAGGTTTGCCCTGGCAACTGTTGCTGGCCCCCAAAGCGGAAGTGGGCGGGTCCAGGCCCCCTTAAAGCCCCCTGCCATGCCCAGGGTTGCCCTGGCAACTGTTGCTGGCCCCCAAAGCGGAAGTGGGCGGGTCCAGGCCCCCTTGAGCACCCTGCCATGCCCAGGGTTTCCCTGGCAACTGTTGCTGGCCCCCAAAGCGGAAGTGGGCGGGTCAAGGCCCCCTTAAAGCCCCCTGCCATGCCCAGGGTTGCCCTGGCAACTGTTGCTGGCCCCCAAAGCGGAAGTGGGAGGGTCCAGGCCCCCTTAAAGCCTCCTGCCATGCCCAGGGTTGCCCTGGCAACTGTTGCTGGCCCCCAAAGCGGAAGTGGGCGGGTCCAGGCCCCCTTGAGCCCCCTGCCATGCCCAGGGTTGCCCTGGCAACTGTTGCTGCCCCCCAAAGCGGAAGTGGGCGGGTCCAGGCCCCCTTGAGCCCCCTGCCATGCCCAGGGTTGCCCTGGCAACTGTTGCTGGCCCCCAAAGCGGAAGTGGGCGGGTCCAGGCCCCCTTGAGCACCCTGCCATGCCCAGGGTTGCCCTGGCAACTGTTGCTGGCCCCCAAAGCGGAAGTGGGCGGGTCCAGGCCCCCTTGAGCACCCTGCCATGCCCAGGGTTGCCCTGGCAACTGTTGCTGGCCCCCAAAGCGGAAGTGGGCGGGTCCAGGCCCCCTTGAGCACCCTGCCATGCCCAGGGTTGCCCTGGCAACTGTTGCTGGCCCCCAAAGCGGAAGTGGGCGGGTCCAGGCCCCCTTAAAGCCCCCTGCCATGCCCAGGGTTGCCCTGGCAACTGTTGCTGGCCCCCAAAGCGGAAGTGGGCGGGTCCAGGCCCCCTTGAGCACCCTGCCATGCCCAGGGTTGCCCTGGCAACTGTTGCTGGCCCCCAAAGCGGAAGTGGGCGGGTCCAGGCCCCCTTGAGCACCCTGCCATGCCCAGGGTTGCCCTGGCAACTGTTGCTGGCCCCCAAAGCGAAAGTGGGCGGGTCCAGGCCCCCTTAAAGCCCCCTGCCATGCCCAGGGTTGCCCTGGCAACTGTTGCTGGCCCCCAAAGCGGAAGTGGGCGGGTCCAGGCCCCCTTAAAGCCCACTGCCATGCCCAGGGTTGCCCTGGCAACTGTTGCTGGCCCCCAAAGCGGAAGTGGGCGGGTCCAGGCCCCCTTAAAGCCCCCTGCCATGCCCAGGGTTGCCCTGGCAACTGTTGCTGGCCCCCAAAGCGGAAGTGGGCGGGTCCAGGCCCCCTTAAAGCCTCCTGCCATGCCCAGGGTTGCCCTGGCAACTGTTGCTGGCCCCCAAAGCGGAAGTGGGCGGGTCCAGGCCCCCTTAAAGCCCACTGCCATGCCCAGGGTTGCCCTGGCAACTGTTGCTGGCCCCCAAAGCGGAAGTGGGCGGGTCCAGGCCCCCTTAAAGCCCCCTGCCATGCCCAGGGTTGCCCTGGCAACTGTTGCTGGCCCCCAAAGCGGAAGTGGGCGGGTCCAGGCCCCCTTAAAGCCTCCTGCCATGCCCAGGGTTGCCCTGGCAACTAGTGCTGGCCCCCAAAGCGGAAGTGGGCGGGTCCAGGCCCCCTTAAAGCCTCCTGCCATGCCCAGGGTTGCCCTGGCAACTGTTGCTAGCCCCCAAAGCGGAAGTGGGCGGGTCCAGGCCCCCTTAAAGCCCCCTGCCATGCCCAGGGTTGCCCTGGCAACTGTTGCTGGCCCCCAAAGCGGAAGTGGGCGGGTCCAGGCCCCCTTGAGCACCCTGCCATGCCCAGGGTTGCCCTGGCAACTGTTGCTGGCCCCCAAAGCGGAAGTGGGCGGGTCCAGGCCCCCTTAAAGCCTCCTGCCATGCCCAGGGTTGCCCTGGCAACTAGTGCTGGCCCCCAAAGCGGAAGTGGGCGGGTCCAGGCCCCCTTAAAGCCTCCTGCCATGCCCAGGGTTGCCCTGGCAACTGTTGCTAGCCCCCAAAGCGGAAGTGGGCGGGTCCAGGCCCCCTTAAAGCCCCCTGCCATGCCCAGGGTTGCCCTGGCAACTGTTGCTGGCCCCCAAAGCGGAAGTGGGAGGGTCCAGGCCCCCTTAAAGCCCCCTGCCATGCCCAGGGTTGCCCTGGCAACTGTTGCTGGCCCCCAAAGCGGAAGTGGGCGGGTCCAGGCCCCCTTGAGCACCCTGCCATGCCCAGGGTTGCCCTGGCAACTGTTGCTGGCCCCCAAAGCGGAAGTGGGCGGGTCCAGGCCCCCTTAAAGCCTCCTGCCATGCCCAGGGTTGCCCTGGCAACTAGTGCTGGCCCCCAAAGCGGAAGTGGGCGGGTCCAGGCCCCCTTAAAGCCTCCTGCCATGCCCAGGGTTGCCCTGGCAACTGTTGCTAGCCCCCAAAGCGGAAGTGGGCGGGTCCAGGCCCCCTTAAAGCCCCCTGCCATGCCCAGGGTTGCCCTGGCAACTGTTGCTGGCCCCCAAAGCGGAAGTGGGCGGGTCCAGGCCCCCTTAAAGCCCCCTGCCATGCCCAGGGTTGCCCTGGCAACTGTTGCTGGCCCCCAAAGCGGAAGTGGGCGGGTCCAGGCCCCCTTGAGCCCCCTGCCATGCCCAGGGTTGCCCTGGCAACTGTTGCTGGCCCCCAAAGCGGAAGTGGGCGGGTCCAGGCCCCCTTGAGCACCCTGCCATGCCCAGGGTTGCCCTGGCAACTGTTGCTGGCCCCCAAAGCGGAAGTGGGCGGGTCCAGGCCCCCTTAAAGCCTCCTGCCATGCCCAGGGTTGCCCTGGCAACTAGTGCTGGCCCCCAAAGCGGAAGTGGGCGGGTCCAGGCCCCCTTAAAGCCTCCTGCCATGCCCAGGGTTGCCCTGGCAACTGTTGCTAGCCCCCAAAGCGGAAGTGGGCGGGTCCAGGCCCCCTTAAAGCCCCCTGCCATGCCCAGGGTTGCCCTGGCAACTGTTGCTGGCCCCCAAAGCGGAAGTGGGCGGGTCCAGGCCCCCTTAAAGCCCCCTGCCATGCCCAGGGTTGCCCTGGCAACTGTTGCTGGCCCCCAAAGCGGAAGTGGGCGGGTCCAGGCCCCCTTGAGCCCCCTGCCATGCCCAGGGTTGCCCTGGCAACTGTTGCTGGCCCCCAAAGCGGAAGTGGGCGGGTCCAGGCCCCCTTGAGCACCCTGCCATGCCCAGGGTTGCCCTGGCAACTGTTGCTGGCCCCCAAAGCGGAAGTGGGCGGGTCCAGGCCCCCTTAAAGCCCCCTGCCATGCCCAGGGTTGCCCTGGCAACTGTTGCTGGCCCCCAAAGCGGAAGTGGGCGGGTCCAGGCCCCTTTAAAACCCCTTGCCATGCCCAGAGTTGCCCTGGCAACTGTTGCTGGCCCCCAAAGCGGAAGTGGGCGGGTCTAGGCCCCCTTAAAGCCCCCTGCCATGCCCAGGGTTGCCCTGGCAACTGTTGCTGGCCCCCAAAGCGGAAGTGGGCGGGTCCAGGCCCCCTTAAAGCCCCCTGCCATCCCCAGGGTTGCCCTGGCAACTGTTGCTGGCCCCCAAAGCGGAAGTGGGCGGGTCCAGGCCCCCTTGAGCACCCTGCCATGCCAAGGGTTGCCCTGGCAACTGTTGCTGGCCCCCAAAGCGGAAGTGGGCGGGTCCAGGCCCCCTTGAGCACACTGCCATGCCCAGGGTTGCCCTGGCAACTGTTGCTGGCCCCCAAAGCGGAAGTGGGCGGGTCCAGGCCCCTTTAAAGCCCCTTGCCATGCCCAGAGTTGCCCTGGCAACTGTTGCTGGCCCCCAAAGCGGAAGTGGGCGGGTCTAGGCCCCCTTAAAGCCCCCTGCCATGCCCAGGGTTGCCCTGGCAACTGTTGCTGGCCCCCAAAGCGGAAGTGGGCGGGTCCAGGCCCCCTTAAAGCCCCCTGCCATGCCCAGGGTTGCCCTGGCAACTGTTGCTGGCCCCCAAAGCGGAAGTGGGCGGGTCCAGGCCCCCTTAAAGCCCCCTGCCATGCCCAGGGTTGCCCTGGCAACTGTTGCTGGCCCCCAAAGCGGAAGTGGGCGGGTCCAGGCCCCCTTGAGCACCCTGCCATGCCCAGGGTTGCCCTGGCAACTGTTGCTGGCCCCCAAAGCGGAAGTGGGCGGGTCCAGGCCCCCTTAAAGCCCCCTGCCATGCCCAGGTTTGCCCTGGCAACTGTTGCTGGCCCCCAAAGCGGAAGTGGGCGGGTCCAGGCCCCCTTAAAGCCCCCTGCCATGCCCAGGGTTGCCCTGGCAACTGTTGCTGGCCCCCAAAGCGGAAGTGGGCGGGTCCAGGCCCCCTTGAGCACCCTGCCATGCCCAGGGTTGCCCTGGCAACTGTTGCTGCCCCCCAAAGCGGAAGTGGGCGGGTCCAGGCCCCCTTGAGCCCCCTGCCATGCCCAGGGTTGCCCTGGCAACTGTTGCTGGCCCCCAAAGCGGAAGTGGGCGGGTCCAGGCCCCCTTGAGCACCCTGCCATGCCCAGGGTTGCCCTGGCAACTGTTGCTGGCCCCCAAAGCGGAAGTGGGCGGGTCCAGGCCCCCTTGAGCACCCTGCCATGCCCAGGGTTGCCCTGGCAACTGTTGCTGGCCCCCAAAGCGGAAGTGGGCGGGTCCAGGCCCCCTTGAGCACCCTGCCATGCCCAGGGTTGCCCTGGCAACTGTTGCTGGCCCCCAAAGCGGAAGTGGGCGGGTCCAGGCCCCCTTAAAGCCCCCTGCCATGCCCAGGGTTGCCCTGGCAACTGTTGCTGGCCCCCAAAGCGGAAGTGGGCGGGTCCAGGCCCCCTTGAGCACCCTGCCATGCCCAGGGTTGCCCTGGCAACTGTTGCTGGCCCCCAAAGCGGAAGTGGGCGGGTCCAGGCCCCCTTGAGCACCCTGCCATGCCCAGGGTTGCCCTGGCAACTGTTGCTGGCCCCCAAAGCGAAAGTGGGCGGGTCCAGGCCCCCTTAAAGCCCCCTGCCATGCCCAGGGTTGCCCTGGCAACTGTTGCTGGCCCCCAAAGCGGAAGTGGGCGGGTCCAGGCCCCCTTAAAGCCCACTGCCATGCCCAGGGTTGCCCTGGCAACTGTTGCTGGCCCCCAAAGCGGAAGTGGGCGGGTCCAGGCCCCCTTAAAGCCCCCTGCCATGCCCAGGGTTGCCCTGGCAACTGTTGCTGGCCCCCAAAGCGGAAGTGGGCGGGTCCAGGCCCCCTTAAAGCCTCCTGCCATGCCCAGGGTTGCCCTGGCAACTGTTGCTGGCCCCCAAAGCGGAAGTGGGCGGGTCCAGGCCCCCTTAAAGCCCACTGCCATGCCCAGGGTTGCCCTGGCAACTGTTGCTGGCCCCCAAAGCGGAAGTGGGCGGGTCCAGGCCCCCTTAAAGCCCCCTGCCATGCCCAGGGTTGCCCTGGCAACTGTTGCTGGCCCCCAAAGCGGAAGTGGGCGGGTCCAGGCCCCCTTAAAGCCTCCTGCCATGCCCAGGGTTGCCCTGGCAACTAGTGCTGGCCCCCAAAGCGGAAGTGGGCGGGTCCAGGCCCCCTTAAAGCCTCCTGCCATGCCCAGGGTTGCCCTGGCAACTGTTGCTAGCCCCCAAAGCGGAAGTGGGCGGGTCCAGGCCCCCTTAAAGCCCCCTGCCATGCCCAGGGTTGCCCTGGCAACTGTTGCTGGCCCCCAAAGCGGAAGTGGGCGGGTCCAGGCCCCCTTGAGCACCCTGCCATGCCCAGGGTTGCCCTGGCAACTGTTGCTGGCCCCCAAAGCGGAAGTGGGCGGGTCCAGGCCCCCTTAAAGCCTCCTGCCATGCCCAGGGTTGCCCTGGCAACTAGTGCTGGCCCCCAAAGCGGAAGTGGGCGGGTCCAGGCCCCCTTAAAGCCTCCTGCCATGCCCAGGGTTGCCCTGGCAACTGTTGCTAGCCCCCAAAGCGGAAGTGGGCGGGTCCAGGCCCCCTTAAAGCCCCCTGCCATGCCCAGGGTTGCCCTGGCAACTGTTGCTGGCCCCCAAAGCGGAAGTGGGCGGGTCCAGGCCCCCTTAAAGCCCCCTGCCATGCCCAGGGTTGCCCTGGCAACTGTTGCTGGCCCCCAAAGCGGAAGTGGGCGGGTCCAGGCCCCCTTGAGCACCCTGCCATGCCCAGGGTTGCCCTGGCAACTGTTGCTGGCCCCCAAAGCGGAAGTGGGCGGGTCCAGGCCCCCTTAAAGCCTCCTGCCATGCCCAGGGTTGCCCTGGCAACTAGTGCTGGCCCCCAAAGCGGAAGTGGGCGGGTCCAGGCCCCCTTAAAGCCTCCTGCCATGCCCAGGGTTGCCCTGGCAACTGTTGCTGGCCCCCAAAGCGGAAGTGGGCGGGTCCAGGCCCCCTTAAAGCCCCCTGCCATGCCCAGGGTTGCCCTGGCAACTGTTGCTGGCCCCCAAAGCGGAAGTGGGCGGGTCCAGGCCCCCTTAAAGCCCCCTGCCATGCCCAGGGTTGCCCTGGCAACTGTTGCTGGCCCCCAAAGCGGAAGTGGGCGGGTCCAGGCCCCCTTGAGCCCCCTGCCATGCCCAGGGTTGCCCTGGCAACTGTTGCTGGCCCCCAAAGCGGAAGTGGGCGGGTCCAGGCCCCCTTGAGCCCCCTGTAATGCCCAGGGTTGCCCTGGCAACTGTTGCTGGCCCCCAAAGCGGAAGTGGGCGGGTCCAGGCCCCCTTAAAGCCCCCTGCCATGCCCAGGGTTGCCCTGGCAACTGTTGCTGGCCCCCAAAGCGGAAGTGGGCGGGTCCAGGCCCCCTTGAGCACCTTGCCATGCCCAGGGTTGCCCTGGCAACTGTTGCTGGCCCCCAAAGCGGAAGTGGGCGGGTCCAGGCCCCCTTAAAGCCTCCTGCCATGCCCAGGGTTGCCCTGGCAACTGTTGCTGGCCCCCAAAGCGGAAGTGGGCGGGTCCAGGCCCCCTTAAAGCCCCCTGCCCTGCCCAGGGTTGCCCCCGGCAACTGTTGCTGGCCACCAAAGCGGAAGTGGGCGGGTCCAGGCCCCCTTGAGCCCCCTGCCATGCCCAGGGTTGCCCTGGCAACTGTTGCTGGCCCCCAAAGCGGAAGTGGGCGGGTCCAGGCCCCCTTAAAGCCCCCTGCCATGCCCAGGGTTGCCCTGGCAACTGTTGCTGGCCCCCAAAGCGGAAGTGGGCGGGTCCAGGCCCCCTTGAGCCCCCTGCCATGCCCAGGGTTTCCCCCGGCAACTGTTGCTGGCCACCAAAGCGGAAGTGGGCGGGTCCAGGCCCCCTTGAGCCCCCTGCCATGCCCAGGGTTGCCCTGGCAACTGTTGCTGGCCCCCAAAGCGGAAGTGGGCGGGTCCAGGCCCCCTTAAAGCCCCCTGCCATGCCCAGGGTTGCCCTGGCAACTGTTGCTGGCCCCCAAAGCGGAAGTGGGCGGGTCCAGGCCCCCTTGAGCCCCCTGCCATGCCCAGGGTTGCCCTGGCAACTGTTGCTGGCCCCCAAAGCGGAAGTGGGCGGGTCCAGGCCCCCTTGAGCCCCCTGCCATGCCCAGGGTTGCCCTGGCAACTGTTGCTGGCCCCCAAAGCGGAAGTGGGCGGGTCCAGGCCCCCTTGAGCACCCTGCCATGCCCAGGGTTGCCCTGGCAACTGTTGCTGGCCCCCAAAGCGGAAGTGGGCGGGTCCAGGCCCCCTTGAGCACCCTGCCATGCCCAGCGTTGCCCTGGCAACTGTTGCTGGCCCCCAAAGCGGAAGTGGGCGGGTCCAGGCCCCCTTAAAGCCCCCTGCCATGCCCAGGGTTGCCCTGGCAACTGTTACAGGCCCCCAAAGCGGAAGTGGGCGGGTCCAGGCCCCCTTAAAGCCCCCTGCCATGCCCAGGGTTGCCCAGGCAACTGTTGATGGCCCCCAAAGCGGAAGTGGGCGGGTCCAGGCCCCCTTGAGCACCCTGCCATGCCCAGGGTTGCCCTGGCAACTGTTGCTTGCCCCCAAAGCGGAAGTGGGCGGGTCCAGGCCCCCTTAAAGCCCCCTGCCATGCCCAGGGTTGCCCTGGCAACTGTTGCTGGCCCCCAAAGCGGAAGTGGGCGGGTCCAGGCCCCCTTGAGCCCCCTGCCATGCCCAGGGTTGCCCTGGCAACTGTTGCTGGCCCCCAAAGCGGAAGTGGGCGGGTCAAGGCCCCCTTGAGCCCCCTGCCATGCCCAGGGTTGCCCTGGCAACTGTTGCTGGCCCCCAAAGCGGAAGTGGGCGGGTCCAGGCCCCCTTGAGCACCCTGCCATGCCCAGGGTTGCCCTGGCAACTGTTGCTGGCCCCCAAAGCGGAAGTGGGCGGGTCCAGGCCCCCTTGAGCCCCCTGCCATGCCCAGGGTTGCCCTGGCAACTGTTGCTGGCCCCTAAAGCGGAAGTGGGCGGGTCCAGGCCCCCTTAAAGCCCCCTGCCATGCCCAGGGTTGCCCTGGCAACTGTTACAGGCCCCCAAAGCGGAAGTGGGCGGGTCCAGGCCCCCTTAAAGCCCCCTGCCATGCCCAGGGTTGCCCAGGCAACTGTTGATGGCCCCCAAAGCGGAAGTGGGCGGGTCCAGGCCCCCTTGAGCACCCTGCCATGCCCAGGGTTGCCCTGGCAACTGTTGCTTGCCCCCAAAGCGGAAGTGGGCGGGTCCAGGCCCCCTTAAAGCCCCCTGCCATGCCCAGGGTTGCCCTGGCAACTGTTGCTGGCCCCCAAAGCGGAAGTGGGCGGGTCCAGGCCCCCTTGAGCCCCCTGCCATGCCCAGGGTTGCCCTGGCAACTGTTGCTGGCCCCCAAAGCGGAAGTGGGCGGGTCCAGGCCCCCTTGAGCACCCTGCCATGCCCAGGGTTGCCCTGGCAACTGTTGCTGGCCCCCAAAGCGGAAGTGGGCGGGTCCAGGCCCCCTTAAAGCCCCCTGCCATGCCCAGGGTTGCCCTGGCAACTGTCGCTGGCCCCCAAAGCGGAAGTGGGCGGGTCCAGGCCCCCTTAAAGCCCCCTGCCATGCCCAGGGCTGCCCTGGCAACTGTTGCTGGCCCCCAAAGCGGAAGTGGGCGGGTCCAGGCCCCCTTGAGCCCCCTGCCATGCCCAGGGTTGCCCTGGCAACTGTTGCTGGCCCTCAAAGCGGAAGTGGGCGGGTCCAGGCCCCCTTGAGCACCCTGCCATGCCCAGGGTTGCCCTGGCAACTGTTGCTGGCCCCAAAGCGGAAGTGGGCGGGTCAAGGCCCCCTTAAAGCCCCCTGCCATGCCCAGGGTTGCCCTGGCAACTGTTGCTTGCCCCCCAAAGCGGAAGTGGGCGGGTCCAGGCCCCCTTGAGCCCCCTGCCATGCCCAGGGTTGCCCTGGCAACTGTTGCTGCCCCCAAAGCGGAAGTGGGCGGGTCCAGGCCCCCTTAAAGCCCCCTGCCATGCCCAGGGTTGCCCTGGCAACTGTTGCTGGCCCCCAAAGCGGAAGTGGGCGGGTCAAGGCCCCCTTAAAGCCCCCTGCCATGCCCAGGGTTGCCCTGGCAACTGTTGCTGGCCCCCAAAGCGGAAGTGGGCGGGTCCAGGCCCCCTTAAAGCGCCCTGCCCTGCCCAGGGTTGCCCCCGGCAACTGTTGCTGGCCACCAAAGCGGAAGTGGGCGGGTCCAGGCCCCCTTGAGCCCCCTGCCATGCCCAGGGTTGCCCTGGCAACTGTTGCTGGCCCCCAAAGCGGAAGTGGGCGGGTCCAGGCCCCCTTAAAGCCCCCTGCCATGCCCAGGGTTGCCCTGGCAACTGTTGCTGGCCCCCAAAGCGGAAGTGGGCGGGTCCAGGCCCCCTTGAGCCCCCTGCCATGCCCAGGGTTGCCCTGGCAACTGTTGCTGGCCCCCAAAGCGGAAGTGGGCGGGTCCAGGCCCCCTTAAAGCCCCCTGCCATGCCCAGGGTTGCCCTGGCAACTGTTACAGGCCCCCAAAGCGAAAGTGGGCGGGTCTAGGCCCCCTTAAAGCCCCCTGCCATAACCAGGGTTGCCCTGGCAACTGTTGCTGGCCCCCAAAGCGGAAGTGGGCGGGTCCAGGCCCCCTTGAGCACCCTGCCATGCCCAGGGTTGCCCTGGCAACTGTTGCTTGCCCCCAAAGCGGAAGTGGGCGGGTCCAGGCCCCTTAAAGCCCCCTGCCATGCCCAGGGTTGCCCTGGCAACTGTTGCTGGCCCCCAAAGCGGAAGTGGGCGGGTCCAGGCCCCCTTGAGCCCCCTGCCATGCCCAGGGTTGCCCTGGCAACTGTTGCTGGCCCCCAAAGCGGAAGTGGCGGGTCCAGGCCCCCTTGAGCACCCTGCCATGCCCAGGGTTGCCCTGGCAACTGTTGCTGGCCCCCAAAGCGGAAGTGGGCGGGTCCAGGCCCCCTTAAAGCCCCCTGCCATGCCCAGGGTTGCCCTGGCAACTGTTCGCTGGCCCCCAAAGCGGAAGTGGGCGGGTCCAGGCCCCCTTGAGCACCCTGCCATGCCCAGGGTTGCCCTGGCAACTGTCGCTGGCCCCCAAAGCGGAAGTGGGCGGGGTCCAGGCCCCCTTAAAGCCCCCTGCCATGCCCAGGGCTGCCCTGGCAACTGTCGCTGGCCCCCAAAGCGGAAGTGGGCGGTTCCAGGCCCCCTTAAAGCCCCCTGCCATGCCCAGGGTTGCCCTGGCAACTGTTGCTGGCCACCAAAGCGGAAGTGGGCGGGTCCAGGCCCCCTTAAAGCCCCCTGCCATGCCCAGGGTTGCCCTGGCAACTGTTGCTGGCCCCCAAAGCGGAAGTGGGCGGGTCAAGGCCCCCTTGAGCCCCCTGCCATGCCCAGGGTTGCCCTGGCAACTGTTGCTGGCCCCCAAAGCGGAAGTGGGCGGGTCCAGGCCCCCTTGAGCACCCTGCCATGCCCAGGGTTGCCCTGGCAACTGTTGCTGGCCCCAAAGCGGAAGTGGGCGGGTCCAGGCCCCCTTGAGCACCCTGCCATGCCCAGGGTTGCCCTGGCAACTGTTGCTGGCCCCCAAAGCGGAAGTGGGCGGGTCCAGGCCCCCTTAAAGCCCCCTGCCATGCCCAGGGTTGCCCTGGCAACTGTTGCTGGCCCCCAAAGCAGAAGTGGGCGGGTCCAGGCCCCCTTGAGCCCCCTGCCATGCCCAGGGTTGCCCTGGCAACTGTTGCTGGCCCCCAAAGCGGAATTGGGCGGGTCCAGGCCCCCTTAAAGCCCCCTGCCATGCCCAGGGTTGCCCTGGCAACTGTTGCTGGCCCCCAAAGCGGAAGTGGGCGGGTCCAGGCCCCCTTAAAGCCCCCTGCCCTGCCCAGGGGTTGCCCCCGGCAACTGTTGCTGGCCACCAAAGCGGAAGTGGGCGGGTCCAGGCCCCCTTGAGCCCCCTGCCATGCCCAGGGTTGCCCTGGCAACTGTTGCTGGCCCCCAAAGCGGAAGTGGGCGGGTCCAGGCCCCCTTTAAGCCCCCTGCCATGCCCAGGGTTGCCCTGGCAACTGTTGCTGGCCCCCAAAGCGGAAGTGGGCGGGTCCAGGCCCCCTTGAGCCCCCTGCCATGCCCAGGGTTTCCCCCGGCAACTGTTGCTGGCCACCAAAGCGGAAGTGGGCGGGTCCAGGCCCCCTTGAGCCCCCTGCCATGCCCAGGGTTGCCCTGGCAACTGTTGCTGGCCCCCAAAGCGGAAGTGGGCGGGTCCAGGCCCCCTTAAAGCCCCTGCCATGCCCAGGGTTGCCCTGGCAACTGTTGCTGGCCCCCAAAGCGGAAGTGGGCGGGTCCAGGCCCCCTTGAGCCCCCTGCCATGCCCAGGGTTGCCCTGGCAACTGTTGCTGGCCCCCAAAGCGGAAGTGGGCGGGTCCAGGCCCCCTTGAGCCCCCTGCCATGCCCAGGGTTGCCCTGGCAACTGTTGCTGGCCCCCAAAGCGGAAGTGGGCGGGTCCAGGCCCCCTTGAGCACCCTGCCATGCCCAGGGTTGCCCTGGCAACTGTTGCTGGCCCCCCAAAGCGGAAGTGGGCGGGTCCAGGCCCCCTTGAGCACCCTGCCATGCCCAGGGTTGCCCTGGCAACTGTTGCTGGCCCCCAAAGCGGAAGTGGGCGGGTCCAGGCCCCCTTAAAGCCCCCTGCCATGCCCAGGGTTGCCCTGGCAACTGTTACAGGCCCCCAAAGCGGAAGTGGGCGGGTCCAGGCCCCCTTAAAGCCCCCTGCCATGCCCAGGGTTGCCCAGGCAACTGTTGATGGCCCCCAAAGCGGAAGTGGGCGGGTCCAGGCCCCCTTGAGCACCCTGCCATGCCCAGGGTTGCCCTGGCAACTGTTGCTTGCCCCCAAAGCGGAAGTGGGCGGGTCCAGGCCCCCTTAAAACCCCCTGCCATGCCCAGGGTTGCCCTGGCAACTGTTGCTGGCCCCCAAAGCGGAAGTGGGCGGGTCCAGGCCCCCTTGAGCCCCCTGCCATGCCCAGGGTTGCCCTGGCAACTGTTGCTGGCCCCCAAAGCGGAAGTGGGCGGGTCAAGGCCCCCTTGTGCCCCCTGCCATGCCCAGGGTTGCCCTGGCAACTGTTGCTGGCCCCCAAAGCGGAAGTGGGCGGGTCCAGGCCCCCTTGAGCACCCTGCCATGCCCAGGGTTGCCCTGGCAACTGTTGCTGGCCCCCAAAGCGGAAGTGGGCGGGTCCAGGCCCCCTTGAGCCCCCTGCCATGCCCAGGGTTGCCCTGGCAACTGTTGCTGGCCCCTAAAGCGGAAGTGGGCGGGTCCAGGCCCCCTTAAAGCCCCCTGCCATGCCCAGGGTTGCCCTGGCAACTGTTACAGGCCCCCAAAGCGGAAGTGGGCGGGTCCAGGCCCCCTTAAAGCCCCCTGCCATGCCCAGGGGTTGCCCAGGCAACTGTTGATGGCCCCCAAAGCGGAAGTGGGCGGGTCCAGGCCCCTTGAGCACCCTGCCATGCCCAGGGTTGCCCTGGCAACTGTTGCTTGCCCCCAAAGCGGAAGTGGGCGGGTCCAGGCCCCCTTAAAGCCCCCTGCCATGCCCAGGGTTGCCCTGGCAACTGTTGCTGGCCCCCAAAGCGGAAGTGGGCGGGTCCAGGCCCCCTTGAGCCCCCTGCCATGCCCAGGGTTGCCCTGGCAACTGTTGCTGGCCCCCAAAGCGGAAGTGGGCGGGTCCAGGCCCCCTTGAGCACCCTGCCATGCCCAGGGTTGCCCTGGCAACTGTTGCTGGCCCCCAAAGCGGAAGTGGGCGGGTCCAGGCCCCCTTAAAGCCCCCTGCCATGCCCAGGGTTGCCCTGGCAACTGTCGCTGGCCCCCAAAGCGGAAGTGGGCGGGTCCAGGCCCCCTTAAAGCCCCCTGCCATGCCCAGGGCTGCCCTGGCAACTGTCGCTGGCCCCCAAAGCGGAAGTGGGCGGTTCCAGGCCCCCTTAAAGCCCCCTGCCATGCCCAGGGTTGCCCTGGCAACTGTTGCTGGCCACCAAAGCGGAAGTGGGCGGGTCCAGGCCCCCTTAAAGCCCCCTGCCATGCCCAGCGTTGCCCTGGCAACTGTTGCTAGCCACCAAAGCGGAAGTGGGCGGGTCCAGGCCCCCTTGAGCACCCTGCCATGCCCAGGGTTGCCCTGGCAACTGTTGGCCCCCAAAGCGGAAGTGGGCGGGTCAAGGCCCCCTTAAAGCCCCCTGCCATGCCCAGGGTTGCCCTGGCAACTGTTGCTGCCCCCCAAAGCGGAAGTGGGCGGGTCCAGGCCCCCTTGAGCCCCCTGCCATGCCCAGGGTTGCCCTGGCAACTGTTGCTGCCCCCCAAAGCGGAAGTGGGCGGGTCCAGGCCCCCTTAAAGCCCCCTGCCATGCCCAGGGTTGCCCTGGCAACTGTTGCTGCCCCCCAAAGCGGAAGTGGGCGGGTCCAGGCCCCCTTAAAGCCCCCTGCCATGCCCAGGGTTGCCCTGGCAACTGTTGCTGGCCCCCAAAGCGGAAGTGGGCGGGTCCAGGCCCCCTTGAGCCCCTGCCATGCCCAGGGTTGCCCTGGCAACTGTTGCTGGCCCCCAAAGCGGAAGTGGGCGGGTCCAGGCCCCCTTAAAGCCCCCTGCCATGCCCAGGGTTGCCCTGGCAACTGTTGCTGGCCCCCAAAGCGGAAGTGGGCGGGTCCAGGCCCCCTTGAGCCCCCTGCCATGCCCAGGGTTGCCCTGGCAACTGTTGCTGGCCCCCAAAGCGGAAGTGGGCGGGTCCAGGCCCCCTTGAGCCCCCTGCCATGCCCAGGGTTGCCCTGGCAACTGTTGCTGGCCCCCAAAGCGGAAGTGGGCGGGTCCAGGCCCCCTTAAAGCCCCCTGCCATGCCCAGGGTTGCCCTGGCAACTGTTACAGGCCCCCAAAGCGGAAGTGGGCGGGTCCAGGCCCCCTTAAAGCCCCCTGCCATGCCCAGGGTTGCCCTGGCAACTGTTACAGGCCCCCAAAGCGGAAGTGGGCGGGTCCAGGCCCCCTTAAAGCCCCCTGCCATGCCAGGGTTGCCCTGGCAACTGTTGCTGGCCCCCAAAGCGGAAGTGGGCGGGTCCAGGCCCCCTTGAGCACCCTGCCATGCCCAGGGTTGCCCTGGCAACTGTTGCTTGCCCCCAAAGCGGAAGTGGGCGGGTCCAGGCCCCCTTAAAGCCCCCTGCCATGCCCAGGGTTGCCCAGGCAACTGTTGATGGCCCCCAAAGCGGAAGTGGGCGGGTCCAGGCCCCCTTGAGCACCCTGCCATGCCCAGGGTTGCCCTGGCAACTGTTGCTTGCCCCCAAAGCGGAAGTGGGCGGGTCCAGGCCCCCTTAAAGCCCCCTGCCATGCCCAGGGTTGCCCTGGCAACTGTCGCTGGCCCCCAAAGCGGAAGTGGGCGGGTCCAGGCCCCCTTAAAGCCCCCTGCCATGCCCAGGGTTGCCCTGGCAACTGTTGCTGGCCCCCAAAGCGGAAGTGGGCGGGTCCAGGCCCCCTTAAAGCCCCCTGCCATGCCCAGGGTTGCCCAGGCAACTGTTGATGGCCCCCAAAGCGGAAGTGGGCGGGTCCAGGCCCCCTTGAGCACCCTGCCATGCCCAGGGTTGCCCTGGCAACTGTTGCTTGCCCCCAAAGCGGAAGTGGGCGGGTCCAGGCCCCCTTAAAGCCCCCTGCCATGCCCAGGGTTGCCCTGGCAACTGTCGCTGGCCCCCAAAGCGGAAGTGGGCGGGTCCAGGCCCCCTTAAAGCCCCCTGCCATGCCCAGGGCTGCCCTGGCAACTGTCGCTGGCCCCCAAAGCGGAAGTGGGCGGTTCCAGGCCCCCTTAAAGCCCCCTGCCATGCCCAGGGTTGCCCTGGCAACTGTTGCTGGCCACCAAAGCGGAAGTGGGCGGGTCCAGGCCCCCTTAAAGCCCCCTGCCATGCCCAGGGTTGCCCTGGCAACTGTTGCTGGCCACCAAAGCGGAAGTGGGCGGGTCCAGGCCCCCTTAAAGCCCCCTGCCATGCCCAGGGTTGCCCTGGCAACTGTTGCTGGCCCCCAAAGCGGAAGTGGGCGGGTCCAGGCCCCCTTGAGCACCCTGCCATGCCCAGGGTTGCCCTGGCAACTGTTGCTGGCCCCCAAAGCGGAAGTGGGCGGGTCAAGGCCCCCTTAAAGCCCCCTGCCATGCCCAGGGTTGCCCTGGCAACTGTTGCTGCCCCCCAAAGCGGAAGTGGGCGGGTCCAGGCCCCCTTGAGCCCCCTGCCATGCCCAGGGTTGCCCTGGCAACTGTTGCTGCCCCCCAAAGCGGAAGTGGGCGGGTCCAGGCCCCCTTAAAGCCCCCTGCCATGCCCAGGGTTGCCCTGGCAACTGTTGCTGGCCCCCAAAGCGGAAGTGGGCGGGTCCAGGCCCCCTTAAAGCCCCCTGCCCTGCCCAGGGTTGCCCCCGGCAACTGTTGCTGGCCACCAAAGCGGAAGTGGGCGGGTCCAGGCCCCCTTGAGCCCCCTGCCATGCCCAGGGTTGCCCTGGCAACTGTTGCTGGCCCCCAAAGCGGAAGTGGGCGGGTCCAGGCCCCCTTCAAGCCCCCTGCCATGCCCAGGGTTGCCCTGGCAACTGTTGCTGGCCCCCAAAGCGGAAGTGGGCGGGTCCAGGCCCCCTTGAGCCCCCTGCCATGCCCAGGGTTGCCCTGGCAACTGTTGCTGGCCCCCAAAGCGGAAGTGGGCGGGTCCAGGCCCCCTTGAGCCCCCTGCCATGCCCAGGGTTGCCCTGGCAACTGTTGCTGGCCCCCAAAGCGGAAGTGGGCGGGTCCAGGCCCCCTTAAAGCCCCCTGCCATGCCCAGGGTTGCCCTGGCAACTGTTACAGGCCCCAAAGCGGAAGTGGGCGGGTCCAGGCCCCCTTAAAGCCCCCTGCCATGCCCAGGGTTGCCCTGGCAACTGTTACAGGCCCCCAAAGCGGAAGTGGGCGGGTCCAGGCCCCCCTTAAAGCCCCCTGCCATGCCCAGGGTTGCCCTGGCAACTGTTGCTGGCCCCCAAAGCGGAAGTGGGCGGGTCCAGGCCCCCTTGAGCACCCTGCCATGCCCAGGGTTGCCCTGGCAACTGTTGCTTGCCCCCAAAGCGGAAGTGGGCGGGTCCAGGCCCCCTTAAAGCCCCCTGCCATGCCCAGGGTTGCCCTGGCAACTGTTGCTGGCCCCCAAAGCGGAAGTGGGTGGGTCCAGGCCCCCTTGAGCCCCCTGCCATGCCCAGGGTTGCCCTGGCAACTGTTGCTGGCCCCCAAAGCGGAAGTGAGTGGGCGGGTCCAGGCCCCCTTAAAGCCCCCTGCCATGCCCAGGGTTGCCCTGGCAACTGTTGCTGGCCCCCAAAGCGGAAGTGGGCGGGTCCAGGCCCCCTTGAGCCCCCTGCCATGCCCAGGGTTGCCCTGGCAACTGTTACTGGCCCCCAAAGCGGAAGTGGGCGGGTCCAGGCCCCCTTGAGCACCCTGCCATGCCCAGGGTTGCCCTGGCAACTGTTGCTGGCCCCCAAAGCGGAAGTGGGCGGGTCCAGGCCCCCTTAAAGCCTCCTGCCATGCCCAGGGTTGCCCTGGCAACTGTTGCTGGCCCCCAAAGCGGAAGTGGGGGGGGGTCCAGGCCCCCTTAAAGCCCCCTGCCATGCCCAGGGTTGCCCTGGCAACTGTTGCTGGCCCCCAAAGCGGAAGTGGGCGGGTCCAGGCCCCCTTGAGCCCCCTGCCATGCCCAGGGTTGCCCTGGCAACTGTTGCTGCCCCCCAAAGCGGAAGTGGGCGGGTCCAGGCCCCCTTAAAGCCCCCTGCCATGCCCAGGGTTGCCCTGGCAACTGTTGCTGGCCCCCAAAGCGGAAGTGGGCGGGTCCAGGCCCCCTTAAAGCCCCCTGCCATGCCCAGGGTTGCCCTGGCAACTGTTGCTGGCCCCCAAAGCGGAAGTGGGCGGGTCAAGGCCCCCTTAAAGCCCCCTGCCATGCCAAGGGTTGCCCTGGCAACTGTTGCTGCCCCCCAAAGCGGAAGTGGGCGGGTCCAGGCCCCCTTGAGCCCCCTGCCATGCCCAGGGTTGCCCTGCCAACTGTTGCTGCCCCCCAAAGCGGAAGTGGGCGGGTCCAGGAACCCTTAAAGCCCCCTGCCATGCCCAGGGTTGCCCTGGCAACTGTTGCTGGCCCCCTAAAGCGGAAGTGGGCGGGTCCAGGCCCACTTGAGCCCCCTGCCATGCCCAGGGTTGCCCTGGCAACTGTTGCTGGCCACCAAAGCGGAAGTGGGCGGGTCCAGGCCTCCTTAAAGCCTCCTGCCATGCCCAGGGTTGCCCTGGCAACTGTTGCTGGCCCCCAAATCGGAAGTGGTCGGGTCCAGGCCCCCTTAAAGCCCCCTGCCATGCCCAGGGTTGCCCTGGCAACTGTTGCTGGCCCCCAAAGCGGAAGTGGGCGGGTCCAGGCCCCCTTAAAGCCCCCTGCCATGCCCAGGGTTGCCCTGGCAACTGTTGCTGGCCCCCAAAGCGGAAGTGGGCGGGTCCAGGCCCCCTTAAAGCCCCCTGCCATGCCCAGGGTTGCCCTGGCAACTGTTGCTGGCCCCCAAAGCGGAAGTGGGCGGGTCCAGGCCCCCTTGAGCCCCCTGCCATGCCCAGGGTTGCCCTGGCAACTGTTGCTGGCCACCAAAGCGGAAGTGGGCGGGTCCAGGCCCCCTTAAAGCCCCCTGCCATGCCCAGGGTTGCCCTGGCAACTGTTGCTGGCCCCCAAAGCGGAAGTGGGCGGGTCCAGGCCCCCTTAAAGCCCCCTGCCATGCCCAGGGTTGCCCTGGCAACTGTTGCTGGCCCCCAAAGCGGAAGTGGGCGGGTCCAGGCCCCCTTGAGCACCCTGCCATGCCCAGGGTTGCCCTGGCAACTGTTGCTGGCCCCCAAAGCGGAAGTGGACGGGTCCAGGCCCCCTTAAAGCCCCCTGCCATGCCCAGGGTTGCCCTGGCAACTGTTGCTGGCCCCCAAAGCGGAAGTGGGCGGGTCCAGGCCCCCTTAAAGCCCCCTGCCATGCCCAGGGTTGCCCTGGCAACTGTTGCTGGCCCCCAAAGCGGAAGTGGGCGGGTCCAGGCCCCCTTAAAGCCCCCTGCCATGCCCAGGGTTGCCCTGGCAACTGTTGCTGGCCCCCAAAGCGGAAGTGGGCGGGTCCAGGCCCCCTTGAGCACCCTGCCATGCCCAGGGTTTCCCTGGCAACTGTTGCTGGCCTTAAAGCGGAAGTGGGCGGGTCCAGGCCCCCTTAAAGCCTCCTGCCATGCCCAGGGTTGCCCTGGCAACTGTTGCTGGCCCCCAAAGCGGAAGTGGGGGGGTCCAGGCCCCCTTAAAGCCCCCTGCCATGCCCAGGGTTCCCCTGGCAACTGTTGCTGGCCCCCAAAGCGGAAGTGGGCGGGTCCAGGCCCCCTTAAGCACCCTGCCATGCCCAGGTTTGCCGTGGCAACTGTTGCTGGCCCCCAAAGCGGAAGTGGGCGGGTCCAGGCCCCCTTGAGCCCCCTGCCATGCCCAGGGTTGCCCTGGCAACTGTTGCTGGCCCCCAAAGCGGAAGTGGGCGGGTCCAGGCCCCCTTGAGCCCCCTGCCATGCCCAGGGTTGCCCTGGCAACTGTTGCTGGCCCCCAAAGCGGAAGTGGGCGGGTCCAGGCCCCCTTGAGCACCCTGCCATGCCCAGGGTTGCCCTGGCAACTGTTGCTGGCCCCCAAAGCGGAAGTGGGCGGGTCCAGGCCCCCTTAAAGCCCCCTGCCATGCCCAGGGTTGCCCTGGCAACTGTCGCTGGCCCCCAAAACGGAAGTGGGCGGGTCCAGGCCCCCTTAAAGCCCCCTGCCATGCCCAGGGTTGCCCTGGCAACTGTTGCTGGACCCCAAAGCGGAAGTGGGCGGGTCCAGGACCCCTTGAGCCCCCTGCCATGCCCAGGGTTGCCCTGGCAACTGTTGCTGGCCCCCAAAGCGGAAGTGGGCGGGTCCAGGCCCCCTTAAAGCCCCCTGCCATGCCCAGGGTTGCCCTGGCAACTGTTGCTGGCCCCCAAAGCGGAAGTGGGCGGGTCAAGGCCCCCTTAAAGCCCCCTGCCATGCCCAGGGTTGCCCTGGCAACTGTTGCTGCCCCCCAAAGCGGAAGTGGGCGGGTCCAGGCCCCCTTGAGCCCCCTGCCATGCCCAGGGTTGCCCTGGCAACTGTTGCTGCCCCCCAAAGCGGAAGTGGGCGGGTCCAGGCCCCCTTAAAGCCCCCTGCCATGCCCAGGGTTGCCCTGGCAACTGTTGCTGGCCCCCAAAGCGGAAGTGGGCGGGTCCAGGCCCCCTTGAGCCCCTGCCATGCCCAGGGTTGCCCTGGCAACTGTTGCTGGCCACCAAAGCGGAAGTGGGCGGGTCCAGGCCCCCTTAAAGCCTCCTGCCATGCCCAGGGTTGCCCTGGCAACTGTTGCTGGCCCCCAAAGCGGAAGTGGGCGGGTCCAGGCCCCCTTAAAGCCCCCTGCCATGCCCAGGGTTGCCCTGGCAACTGTTGCTGGCCCCCAAAGCGGAAGTGGGCGGGTCAAGGCCCCCTTAAAGCCCCCTGCCATGCCCAGGGTTGCCCTGGCAACTGTTTCTGCCCCCCAAAGCGGAAGTGGGCGGGTCCAGGCCCCCTTGAGCCCCCTGCCATGCCCAGGGTTGCCCTGGCAACTGTTGCTGCCCCCCAAAGCGGAAGTGGGCGGGTCCAGGCCCCCTTAAAGCCCCCTGCCATGCCCAGGGTTGCCCTGGCAACTGTTGCTGGCCCCCAAAGCGGAAGTGGGCGGGTCCAGGCCCCCTTGAGCCCCCTGCCATGCCCAGGGTTGCCCTGGCAACTGTTGCTGGCCACCAAAGCGGAAGTGGGCGGGTCCAGGCCCCCTTAAAGCCTCCTGCCATGCCCAGGGTTGCCCTGGCAACTGTTGCTGGCCCCCAAAGCGGAAGTGGACGGGTCCAGGCCCCCTTAAAGCCCCCTGCCATGCCCAGGGTTGCCCTGGCAACTGTTGCTGGCCCCCAAAGCGGAAGTGGGCGGGTCCAGGCCCCCTTGAGCCCCCTGCCATGCCCAGGGTTGCCCTGGCAACTGTTGCTGGCCCCCAAAGCGGAAGTGGGCGGGTCCAGGCCCCCTTGAGCACCCTGCCATGCCCAGGGTTGGCCCTGGCAACTGTTGCTGGCCCCCAAAGCGGAAGTGGACGGGTCCAGGCCCCCTTAAAGCCCCCTGCCATGCCCAGGGTTGCCCTGGCAACTGTTGCTGGCCCCCAAAGCGGAAGTGGGCGGGTCCAGGCCCCCTTAAAGCCCCCTGCCATGCCCAGGGTTGCCCTGGCAACTGTTGCTGGCCCCCAAAGCGGAAGTGGGCGGGTCCAGGCCCCCTTAAAGCCCCCTGCCATGCCCAGGGTTGCCCTGGCAACTGTTGCTGGCCCCCAAAGCGGAAGTGGGCGGGTCCAGGCCCCCTTGAGCACCCTGCCATGCCCAGGGTTTCCCTGGCAACTGTTGCTGGCCCCCAAAGCGGAAGTGGGCGGGTCCAGGCCCCCTTAAAGCCTCCTGCCATGCCCAGGGTTGCCCTGGCAACTGTTGTTGGCCCCCAAAGAAGAAGTGGGGGGGTCCAGGCCCCCTTAAAGCCCCCTGCCATGCCCAGGGTTGCCCTGGCAACTGTTGCTGCCCCCCAAAGCGGAAGTGGGCGGGTCCAGGCCCCCTTGAGCACCCTGCCATGCCCAGGGTTGCCGTGGCAACTGTTGCTGGCCCCCAAAGCGGAAGTGGGCGGGTCCAGGCCCCCTTAAAGCCCCCTGCCATGCCCAGGGTTGCCCTGGCAACTGTTGCTGGCCCCCAAAGCGGAAGTGGGCGGGTCAAGGCCCCCTTAAAGCCCCCTGCCATGCCCAGGGTTGCCCTGGCAACTGTTGCTGTCCCCCAAAGCGGAAGTGGGCGGGTCCAGGCCCCCTTGAGCCCCCTGCCATGCCCAGGGTAGCCCTGGCAACTGTTGCTGGCCCCCAAAGCGGAAGTGGGCGGGTCCAGGCCCCCTTGAGCACCCTGCCATGCCCAGGGTTGCCCTGTCAACTGTTGCTGGCCCCCAAAGCGGAAGTGGGCGGGTCCAGGCCCCCTTAAAGCCCCCTGCCATGCCCAGGGTTGCCCTGGCAACTGTTGCTGGCCACCAAAGCTGAAGTGGGCGGGTCCAGGCCCCCTTGAGCCCCCTGCCATGCCCAGGGTTGCCCTGGCAACTGTTGCTGGCCCCCAAAGCGGAAGTGGGCGGGTCCAGGCCCCCTTGAGCACCCTGCCATGCCCAGGGTTGCCCTGGCAACTGTTGCTGGCCCCCAAAGCGAAAGTGGGCGGGCGAAATCATGCACCAGAATCCACTTCTTTCAAGTCAGTAATACATTTTGGATGTGTACCTAGAGTTTAAAGCAGAAAAAACTGAACTTTTAGAATTTTCATTTTTTGACCAAAACGACAGCCCCGGGGGTTATAAACATGTTGATATGGATGTGATTTTTTTTCTGACTGCGGTTTCAAAACCATGCACCAGAATCCACTTCTTTCAACTCAGTAATACATTTTGGATGTGTACCTAGAGTTTAAAGCAGAAAAACAGGAACTTTTAGAATTTTCATTTTTTGACCAAAACGACAGCCCCGGGAGTTATAAAAATGTTGATATATATGTGATTTTTTTTTCTGACTGCGGTTTCAAAACCATGCACCAGAATCCACTTCTTTCAAGTCAGTAATACATTTTGGATGTGTACCTAGAGTTTAAAGCAGAAAAAACTGAACTTTTAGAATTTTCATTTTTTGACCAAAACGACAGCCCCGGGGGTTATAAAAATGTTGATATGGATGTGATTTTTTTTCTGACTGCGGTTTCAAAATCATGCACCAGAATCCACTTCTTTCAAGTCAGTAATACATTTTGGATGTGTACCTACTGTAGAGTTTAAAGCAGAAAAAAATGAAGTTTTAGAATTTTCATTTTTTGACCAAAACGACAGCCCCGGGGGTTATAAACATGTTGATATGGTTGTGATTTTTTTTCTGACTGCGGTTTCAAAACCATGCACCAGAATGCACTTCTTTCAAGTCAGTAATACATTTTGGATGTGTACCTAGAGTTTAAAGCAGAAAAACAGGAACTTTTAGAATTTTCATTTTTTGACCAGAACGACAGCCCCGGGGGTTATAAACATGTTGATATGGATGTGATTTTTTTTCTGACTGCGGTTTCAAAACCATGCACCAGAATCCACTTCTTTCAACTCAGTAACACATTTTGGATGTGTACCTAGAGTTTAAAGCAGAAAAACAGGAACTTTTAGAATTTTCATTTTTTGACCAAAATGACAGCCCCGGGGGTTATAAACATGTTGATATGGATGTGATTTTTTTTCTGACTGCGGTTTCAAAACCATGCACCAGAATCCACTTCTTTCAACTCAGTAATACATTTTGGATGTGTACCTAGAGTTTAAAGCAGAAAAATAGGAACTTTTAGAATTTTCATTTTTTGACCAAAACGACAGCCCCGGGAGTTATAAAAATGTTGATATATATGTGATTTTTTTTTCTGACTGCGGTTTCAAAACCATGCACCAGAATCCACTTCTTTCAACTCAGTAATACATTTTGGATGTGTACCTAGAGTTTAAAGCAGAAAAAACTGAACTTTTAGAATTTTCATTTTTTGACCAAAACGACAGCTCCGGGGGTTATAAACATGTTGATATGGTTGTGATTTTTTTTCTGACTGCGGTTTCAAAACCATGCACCAGAATGCACTTCTTTCAAGTCAGTAATACATTTTGGATGTGTACCTAGAGTTTAAAGCAGAAAAACAGGAACTTTTAGAATTTTCATTTTTTGACCAGAACGACAGCCCCGGGGGTTATAAACATGTTGATATGGATGTGATTTTTTTTTCTGACTGCGGTTTCAAAACCATGCACCAGAATCCACTTCTTTCAACTCAGTAATACATTTTGGATGTGTACCTAGAGTTTAAAGCAGAAATACAGGAACTTTTAGAATTTTCATTTTTTGACCAAAACGACAGCCCCGGGAGTTATAAAAATGTTGATATATATGTGATTTTTTTTTTCTGACTGCGGTTTCAAAACCATGCACCAGAATCCACTTCTTTCAAGTCAGTAATACATTTTGGATGTGTACCTAGAGTTTAAAGCAGAAAAAACTGAACTTTTAGAATTTTCATTTTTTGACCAAAACGACGGCCCCGGGGGTTATAAACATGTTGATATGGTTGTGATTTTTTTTCTGACTGCGGTTTCAAAACCATGCACCAGAATGCACTTCTTTCAAGTCAGTAATACATTTTGGATGTGTACCTAGAGTTTAAAGCAGAAAAACAGGAACTTTTAGAATTTTCATTTTTTGACCAAAACGACAGCCCCGGGAGTTATAAAAATGTTGATATATATGTGATTTTTTTTTCTGACTGCGGTTTCAAAACCATGCACCAGAATCCACTTCTTTCAACTCAGTAATACATTTTGGATGTGTACCTAGAGTTTAAAGCAGAAAAAAACTGAACTTTTAGAATTTTCATTTTTTGACCAAAACGACAGCCCCGGTGGTTATAAACATGTTGATATGGTTGTGATTTTTTTTCTGACTGCGGTTTCAAAACCATGCACCAGAATGCACTTCTTTCAACTCAGTAATACATTTTGGATGTGTACCTAGAGTTTAAAGCAGAAAAATAGGAACTTTTAGAATTTTCATTTTTTGACCAAAACGACAGCCCCGGGAGTTATAAAAATGTTGATATATATGTGATTTTTTTTTCTGACTGCGGTTTCAAAACCATGCACCAGAATCCACTTCTTTCAAGTCAGTAATACATTTTGGATGTGTACCTAGAGTTTAAAGCAGAAAAAACTGAACTTTTAGAATTTTAATTTTTTGACCAAAACGACAGCCCCGGGGGTTATAAACATGTTGATATGGTTGTGATTTTTTTTCTGACTGCGGTTTCAAAACCATGCACCAGAATGCACTTCTTTCAAGTCAGTAATACATTTTGGATGTGTACCTAGAGTTTAAAGCAGAAAAACAGGAACTTTTAGAATTTTCATTTTTTGACCAGAACGACAGCCCCGGGGGTTATAAACATGTTGATATGGATGTGATTTTTTTTCTGACTGCGGTTTCAAAACCATGCACCAGAATCCACTTCTTTCAACTCAGTAATACATTTTGGATGTGTACCTAGAGTTTAAAGCAGAAAAACAGGAACTTTTAGAATTTTCATTTTTTTGACCAAAACGACAGCCCCAGGGGTTATAAACATGTTGATATGGATGTGATTTTTTTTCTGACTGCGGTTTCAAAACCATGCACCAGAATCCACTTCTTTCAACTCAGTAATACATTTTGGATGTGTACCTAGAGTTTAAAGCAGAAAAACAGGAACTTTTAGAATTTTCATTTTTTGACCAAAACGACAGCCCCGGGAGTTATAAAAATGTTGATATATATGTGATTTTTTTTTCTGACTGCGGTTTCAAAACCATGCACCAGAATCCACTTCTTTCAAGTCAGTAATACATTTTGGATGTGTACCTAGAGTTTAAAGCAGAAAAAACTGAACTTTTAGAATTTTCATTTTTTGACCAAAACGACAGCCCCGGGGGTTATAAACATGTTGATATGGTTGTGATTTTTTTTCTGACTGCGGTTTCAAAACCATGCACCAGAATGCACTTCTTTCAAGTCAGTAATACATTTTGGATGTGTACCTAGAGTTTAAAGCAGAAAAACAGGAACTTTTAGAATTTTCATTTTTTGACCAGAACGACAGCCCCGGGGGTTATAAACATGTTGATATGGATGTGATTTTTTTTCTGACTGCGGTTTCAAAACCATGCACCAGAATCCACTTCTTTCAACTCAGTAATACATTTTGGATGTGTACCTAGAGTTTAAAGCAGAAAAATAGGAACTTTTAGAATTTTCATTTTTTGACCAAAACGACAGCCCCGGGAGTTATAAAAATGTTGATATATGTGATTTTTTTTTCTGACTGCGGTTTCAAAACCATGCACCAGAATCCACTTCTTTCAACTCAGTAATACATTTTGGATGTGTACCTAGAGTTTAAAGCAGAAAAAAACTGAACTTTTAGAATTTTCATTTTTTGACCAAAACGACAGCCCCGGTGGTTATAAACATGTTGATATGGTTGTGATTTTTTTTCTGACTGCGGTTTCAAAACCATGCACCAGAATGCACTTCTTTCAACTCAGTAATACATTTTGGATGTGTACCTAGAGTTTAAAGCAGAAAAATAGGAACTTTTAGAATTTTCATTTTTTGACCAGAACGACAGCCCCGGGGGTTATAAACATGTTGATATGGATGTGATTTTTTTTCTGACTGCGGTTTGAAAACCATGCACCAGAATCCACTTCTTTCAACTCAGTAATACATTTTGGATGTGTACCTAGAGTTTAAAGCAGAAAAACAGGAACTTTTAGAATTTTCATTTTTTGACCAAAACGACAGCCCCGGGAGTTATAAAAATGTTGATATATATGTGATTTTTTTTTCTGACTGCGGTTTCAAAACCATGCACCAAAATCCACTTCTTTCAAGTCAGTAATACATTTTGGATGTGTACCTAGAGTTTAAAGCAGAAAAACAGGAACTTTTAGAATTTTCATTTTTTGACCAGAACGACAGCCCCGGGGGTTATAAACATGTTGATATGGATGTGATTTTTTTTCTGACTGCGGTTTCAAAACCATGCACCAGAATCCACTTCTTTCAACTCAGTAATACATTTTGGATGTGTACCTAGAGTTTAAAGCAGAAAAACAGGAACTTTTAGAATTTTCATTTTTTGACCAGAACGACAGCCCCGGGGGTTATAAACATGTTGATATGGATGTGATTTTTTTTCTGACTGCGGTTTCAAAACCATGCACCAGAATCCACTTCTTTCAACTCAGTAATACATTTTGGATGTGTACCTAGAGTTTAAAGCAGAAAAATAGGAACTTTTAGAATTTTCATTTTTTGACCAAAACGACAGCCCCGGGAGTTATAAAAATGTTGATATATATGTGATTTTTTTTTTCTGACTGCGGTTTCAAAACCATGCACCAGAATCCACTTCTTTCAACTCAGTAATACATTTTAGATGTGTACCTAGAGTTTAAAGCAGAAAAAACTGAACTTTTAGAATTTTCATTTTTTGACCAAAACGACAGCCCCGGGGGTTATAAACATGTTGATATGGTTGTGATTTTTTTTCTGACTGCGGTTTCAAAACCATGCACCAGAATGCACTTCTTTCAACTCAGTAATACATTTTGGATGTGTACCTAGAGTTTAAAGCAGAAAAATAGGAACTTTTAGAATTTTCATTTTTTGACCAAAACGACAGCCCCGGGAGTTATAAAAATGTTGATATATATGTGATTTTTTTTTCTGACTGCGGTTTCAAAACCATGCACCAGAATCCACTTCTTTCAAGTCAGTAATACATTTTGGATGTGTACCTAGAGTTTAAAGCAGAAAAAACTGAACTTTTAGAATTTAAATTTTTTGACCAAAACGACAGCCCTGGGGGTTATAAACATGTTGATATGGTTGTGATTTTTTTTCTGACTGCGGTTTCAAAACCATGCACCAGATTCCACTTCTTTCAACTCAGTAATACATTTTGGATGTGTACCTAGAGTTTAAAGCAGAAAAACAGGAATTTTTAGAATTTTCATTTTTTGACCAGAACGACAGCCCCGGGGGGTTATAAACATGTTGATATGGATGTGATTTTTTTTCTGACTGCGGTTTCAAAACCATGCACCAGAATCCACTTCTTTCAACTCAGTAATACATTTTGGATGTGTACCTAGAGTTTAAAGCAGAAAAACAGGAACTTTTAGAATTTTCATTTTTTTGACCAAAACGACAGCCCCAGGGGTTATAAACATGTTGATATGGATGTGATTTTTTTTCTGACTGCGGTTTCAAAACCATGCACCAGAATCCACTTCTTTCAACTCAGTAATACATTTTGGATGTGTACCTAGAGTTTAAAGCAGAAAAACAGGAACTTTTAGAATTTTCATTTTTTGACCAAAACGACAGCCCCGGGAGTTATAAAAATGTTGATATATATGTGATTTTTTTTTCTGACTGCGGTTTCAAAACCATGCACCAGAATCCACTTCTTTCAAGTCAGTAATACATTTTGGATGTGTACCTAGAGTTTAAAGCAGAAAAAACTGAACTTTTAGAATTTTCATTTTTTGACCAAAACGACAGCCCCGGGGGTTATAAACATGTTGATATGGTTGTGATTTTTTTTCTGACTGCGGTTTCAAAACCATGCACCAGAATGCACTTCTTTCAAGTCAGTAATACATTTTGGATGTGTACCTAGAGTTTAAAGCAGAAAAACAGGAACTTTTAGAATTTTCATTTTTTGACCAGAACGACAGCCCCGGGGGTTATAAACATGTTGATATGGATGTGATTTTTTTTCTGACTGCGGTTTCAAAACCATGCACCAGAATCCACTTCTTTCAACTCAGTAATACATTTTGGATGTGTACCTAGAGTTTAAAGCAGAAAAACAGGAACTTTTAGAATTTTCATTTTTTGACCAAAATGACAGCCCCGGGGGTTATAAACATGTTGATATGGATGTGATTTTTTTTCTGACTGCGATTTCAAAACCATGCACCAGATTCCACTTCTTTCAACTCAGTAATACATTTTGGATGTGTACCTAGAGTTTAAAGCAGAAAAATAGGAACTTTTAGAATTTTCATTTTTTGACCAAAACTACAGCACCGGGAGTTATAAAAATGTTGATATATATGTGATTTTTTTTCTGACTGCGGTTTCAAAACCATGCACCAGAATCCACTTCTTTCAACTCAGTAATACATTTTGGATGTGTACCTAGAGTTTAAAGCAGAAAAAACTGAACTTTTAGAATTTTCATTTTTTGACCAAAACGACAGCCCCGGGGGTTATAAACATGTTGATATGGTTGTGATTTTTTTTCTGACTGCGGTTTCAAAACCATGCACCAGAATGCACTTCTTTCAAGTCAGTAATACATTTTGGATGTGTACCTAGAGTTTAAAGCAGAAAAACAGGAACTTTTAGAATTTTCATTTTTTGACCAGAACGACAGCCCCGGGGGTTATAAACATGTTGATATGGATGTGATTTTTTTTCTGACTGCGGTTTGAAAACCATGCACCAGAATCCACTTCTTTCAACTCAGTAATACATTTTGGATGTGTACCTAGAGTTTAAAGCAGAAAAACAGGAACTTTTAGAATTTTCATTTTTTGACCAAAACGACAGCCCCGGGAGTTATAAAAATGTTGATATATATGTGATTTTTTTTTCTGACTGCGGTTTCAAAACCATGCACCAGAATCCACTTCTTTCAAGTCAGTAATACATTTTGGATGTGTACCTAGAGTTTAAAGCAGAAAAAACTGAACTTTTAGAATTTTCATTTTTTGACCAAAACGACAGCCCCGGGGGTTATAAACATGTTGATATGGTTGTGATTTTTTTTCTGACTGCGGTTTCAAAACCATGCACCAGAATGCACTTCTTTCAAGTCAGTAATTCATTTTGGATGTGTACCTAGAGTTTAAAGCAGAAAAACAGGAACTTTTAGAATTTTCATTTTTTGACCAGAACGACAGCCCCGGGGGTTATAAACATGTTGATATGGATGTGATTTTTTTTCTGACTGCGGTTTCAAAACCATGCACCAGAATCCACTTCTTAAAACTCAGTAATACATTTTGGATGTGTACCTAGAGTTTAAAGCAGAAAAACAGGAACTTTTAGAATTTTCATTTTTTTGACCAAAACGACAGCCCCGGGGGTTATAAACATGTTGATATGGATGTGATTTTTTTTTCTGACTGCGGTTTCAAAACCATGCACCAGAATCCACTTCTTTCAACTCAGTAATACATTTTGGATGTGTACCTAGAGTTTAAAGCAGAAAAACAGGAACTTTTAGAATTTTCATTTTTTTGACCAAAACGACAGCCCCGGGGGTTATAAACATGTTGATATGGATGTGATTTTTTTTCTGACTGCGGTTTCAAAACCATGCACCAGAATCCACTTCTTTCAACTCAGTAATACATTTTGGATGTGTACCTAGAGTTTAAAGCAGAAAAACAGGAACTTTTAGAATTTTCATTTTTTTGACCAAAACGACAGCCCCGGGGGTTATAAACATGTTGATATGGATGTGATTTTTTTTCTGACTGCGGTTTCAAAACCATGCACCAGAATCCACTTCTTTCAACTCAGTAATACATTTTGGATGTGTACCTAGAGTTTAAAGCAGAAAAATAGGAACTTTTAGAATTTTCATTTTTTGACCAAAACGACAGCCCCGGGAGTTATAAAAATGTTGATATATATGTGATTTTTTTTTCTGACTGCGGTTTCAAAACCATGCACCAGAATCCACTTCTTTCAACTCAGTAATACATTTTGGATGTGTACCTAGAGTTTAAAGCAGAAAAAACTGAACTTTTAGAATTTTCATTTTTTGACCAAAACGACAGCCCCGGGGGTTATAAACATGTTGATATGGTTGTGATTTTTTTTCTGACTGCGGTTTCAAAACCATGCACCAGAATGCACTTCTTTCAACTCAGTAATACATTTTGGATGTGTACCTAGAGTTTAAAGCAGAAAAATAGGAACTTTTAGAATTTTCATTTTTTGACCAAAACGACAGCCCCGGGGGTTATAAACATGTTGATATGGTTGTGATTTTTTTTCTGACTGCGGTTTCAAAACCATGCACCAGAATGCACTTCTTTCAAGTCAGTAATACATTTTGGATGTGTACCTAGAGTTTAAAGCAGAAAAACAGGAATTTTTAGAATTTTTATTTTTTGACCAGAACGACAGCCCCGGGGGATTATAAACATGTTGATATGGAAGTGATTTTTTTTCTGACTGCGGTTTCAAAACCATGCACCAGAATCCACTTCTTTCAACTCAGTAATACATTTTGGATGTGTACCTAGAGTTTAAAGCAGAAAAACAGGAACTTTTAGAATTTTCATTTTTTTGACCAAAACGACAGCCCCGGGGGTTATAAACATGTTGATATGGTTGTGATTTTTTTTCTGACTGCGGTTTCAAAACCATGCACCAGAATGCACTTCTTTCAAGTCAGTAATACATTTTGGATGTGTACCTAGAGTTTAAAGCAGAAAAACAGGAACTTTTAGAATTTTCATTTTTTGACCAGAACGACAGCCCCGGGGGTTATAAACATGTTGATATGGATGTGATTTTTTTTCTGACTGCGGTTTCAAAACCATGCACCAGAATCCACTTCTTAAAACTCAGTAATACATTTTGGATGTGTACCTAGAGTTTAAAGCAGAAAAACAGGAACTTTTAGAATTTTCATTTTTTTGACCAAAACGACAGCCCCGGGAGTTATAAACATGTTGATATATATGTGATTTTTTTTTCTGACTGCGGTTTCAAAACCATGCACCAGAATCCACTTCTTTCAACTCAGTAATACATTTTGGATGTGTACCTAGAGTTTAAAGCAGAAAAACAGGAACTTTTAGAATTTTCATTTTTTGACCAAAACGACAGCCTCGGGAGTTATAAAAATGATGATATATATGTGATTTTTTTTTCTGACTGCGGTTTCAAAACCATGCACCAGAATCCACTTCTTTCAAGTCAGTAATACATTTTGGATGTGTACCTAGAGTTTAAAGCAGAAAAAACTGAACTTTTAGAATTTTCATTTTTTGACCAAAACGACAGCCCCGGGGGTTATAAACATGTTGATATGGTTGTGATTTTTTTTCTGACTGCGGTTTCAAAACCATGCACCAGAATGCACTTCTTTCAAGTCAGTAATACATTTTGGATGTGTACCTAGAGTTTAAAGCAGAAAAATAGGAACTTTTAGAATTTTCATTTTTTGACCAAAACGACAGCCCCGGGAGTTATAAAAATGTTGATATATATGTGATTTTTTTTTCTGACTGCGGTTTCAAAACCATGCACCAGAATCCACTTCTTTCAAGTCAGTAATACATTTTGGATGTGTACCTAGAGTTTAAAGCAGAAAAAACTGAACTTTTAGAATTTTAATTTTTTGACCAAAACGACAGCCCCGGGGGTTATAAACATGTTGATATGGTTGTGATTTTTTTTCTGACTGCGGTTTCAAAACCATGCACCAGATTCCACTTCTTTCAACTCAGTAATACATTTTGGATGTGTACCTAGAGTTTAAAGCAGAAAAACAGGAATTTTTAGAATTTTCATTTTTTGACCAGAACGACAGCCCCGGGGGGTTATAAACATGTTGATATGGATGTGATTTTTTTCTGACTGCGGTTTCAAAACCATGCACCAGAATCCACTTCTTTCAACTCAGTAATACATTTTGGATGTGTACCTAGAGTTTAAAGCAGAAAAACAGGAACTTTTAGAATTTTCATTTTTTTGACCAAAACGACAGCCCCAGGGGTTATAAACATGTTGATATGGATGTGATTTTTTTTCTGACTGCGGTTTCAAAACCATGCACCAGAATCCACTTCTTTCAACTCAGTAATACATTTTGGATGTGTACCTAGAGTTTAAAGCAGAAAAACAGGAACTTTTAGAATTTTCATTTTTTGACCAAAACGACAGCCCCGGGAGTTATAAAAATGTTGATATATATGTGATTTTTTTTTCTGACTGCGGTTTCAAAACCATGCACCAGAATCCACTTCTTTCAAGTCAGTAATACATTTTGGATGTGTACCTAGAGTTTAAAGCAGAAAAAACTGAACTTTTAGAATTTTCATTTTTTGACCAAAACGACAGCCCCGGGGGTTATAAACATGTTGATATGGTTGTGATTTTTTTTCTGACTGCGGTTTCAAAACCATGCACCAGAATGCACTTCTTTCAAGTCAGTAATACATTTTGGATGTGTACCTAGAGTTTAAAGCAGAAAAACAGGAACTTTTAGAATTTTCATTTTTTGACCAGAACGACAGCACCGGGGGTTATAAACATGTTGATATGGATGTGATTTTTTTTCTGACTGCGGTTTCAAAACCATGCACCAGAATCCACTTCTTTCAACTCAGTAATACATTTTGGATGTGTACCTAGAGTTTAAAGCAGAAAAACAGGAACTTTTAGAATTTTCATTTTTTGACCAAAATGACAGCCCCGGGGGTTATAAACATGTTGATATGGATGTGATTTTTTTTCTGACTGCGATTTCAAAACCATGCACCAGATTCCACTTCTTTCAACTCAGTAATACATTTTGGATGTGTACCTAGAGTTTAAAGCAGAAAAATAGGAACTTTTAGAATTTTCATTTTTTGACCAAAACTACAGCACAGGGAGTTAAAAAAATGTTGCTATATATGTGATTTTTTTTTCTGACTGCGGTTTCAAAACCATGCACCAGAATCCACTTCTTTCAACTCAGTAATACATTTTGGATGTGTACCTAGAGTTTAAAGCAGAAAAAACTGAACTTTTAGAATTTTCATTTTTTGACCAAAACGACAGCCCCGGGGGTTATAAACATGTTGATATGGTTGTGATTTTTTTTCTGACTGCGGTTTCAAAACCATGCACCAGAATGCACTTCTTTCAAGTCAGTAATACATTTTGGATGTGTACCTAGAGTTTAAAGCAGAAAAACAGGAACTTTTAGAATTTTCATTTTTTGACCAGAACGACAGCCCCGGGGGTTATAAACATGTTGATATGGATGTGATTTTTTTTCTGACTGCGGTTTGAAAACCATGCACCAGAATCCACTTCTTTCAACTCAGTAATACATTTTGGATGTGTACCTAGAGTTTAAAGCAGAAAAACAGGAACTTTTAGAATTTTCATTTTTTGACCAAAACGACAGCCCCGGGAGTTATAAAAATGTTGATATATATGTGATTTTTTTTTCTGACTGCGGTTTCAAAACCATGCACCAGAATCCACTTCTTTCAAGTCAGTAATACATTTTGGATGTGTACCTAGAGTTTAAAGCAGAAAAAACTGAACTTTTAGAATTTTCATTTTTTGACCAAAACGACAGCCCCGGGGGTTATAAACATGTTGATATGGTTGTGATTTTTTTTCTGACTGCGGTTTCAAAACCATGCACCAGAATGCACTTCTTTCAAGTTAGTAATACATTTTGGATGTGTACCTAGAGTTTAAAGCAGAAAAACAGGAACTTTTAGAATTTTCATTTTTTGACCAGAACGACAGCCCCGGGGGTTATAAACATGTTGATATGGATGTGATTTTTTTTCTGACTCCGGTTTCAAAACCATGCACCAGAATCCACTTCTTAAAACTCAGTAATACATTTTGGATGTGTACCTAGAGTTTAAAGCAGAAAAACAGGAACTTTTAGAATTTTCATTTTTTTGACCAAAACGACAGCCCCGGGGGTTATAAACATGTTGATATGGATGTGATTTTTTTTTCTGACTGCGGTTTCAAAACCATGCACCAGAATCCACTTCTTTCAACTCAGTAATACATTTTGGATGTGTACCTAGAGTTTAAAGCAGAAAAACAGGAACTTTTAGAATTTTCATTTTTTTGACCAAAACGACAGCCCCGGGGGTTATAAACATGTTGATATGGATGTGATTTTTTTTCTGACTGCGGTTTCAAAACCATGCACCAGAATCCACTTCTTTCAACTCAGTAATACATTTTGGATGTGTACCTAGAGTTTAAAGCAGAAAAACAGGAACTTTTAGAATTTTCATTTTTTTGACCAAAACGACAGCCCCGGGGGTTATAAACATGTTGATATGGATGTGATTTTTTTTCTGACTGCGGTTTCAAAACCATGCACCAGAATCCACTTCTTTCAACTCAGTAATACATTTTGGATGTGTACCTAGAGTTTAAAGCAGAAAAATAGGAACTTTTAGAATTTTCATTTTTTGACCAAAACGACAGCCCCGGGAGTTATAAAAATGTTGATATATATGTGATTTTTTTTTCTGACTGCGGTTTCAAAACCATGCACCAGAATCCACTTCTTTCAACTCAGTAATACATTTTGGATGTGTACCTAGAGTTTAAAGCAGAAAAACAGGAACTTTTAGAATTTTCATTTTTTGACCAGAACGACAGCCCCGGGGGTTATAAACATGTTGATATGGATGTGATTTTTTTTCTGACTGCGGTTTCAAAACCATGCACCAGAATCCACTTCTTTCAACTCAGTAATACATTTTGGATGTGTACCTAGAGTTTAAAGCAGAAAAATAGGAACTTTTAGAATTTTCATTTTTTGACCACAACGACAGCCCCGGGAGTTATAAAAATGTTGATATATATGTGATTTTTTTTTTCTGACTGCGGTTTCAAAACCATGCACCAGAATCCACTTCTTTCAACTCAGTAATACATTTTAGATGTGTACCTAGAGTTTAAAGCAGAAAAAACTGAACTTTTAGAATTTTCATTTTTTGACCAAAACGACAGCCCCGGGGGCTATAAACATGTTGATATGGTTGTGATTTTTTTTCTGACTGCGGTTTCAAAACCATGCACCAGAATGCACTTCTTTCAACTCAGTAATACATTTTGGATGTGTACCTAGAGTTTAAAGCAGAAAAATAGGAACTTTTAGAATTTTCATTTTTTGACCAAAACGACAGCCCCGGGAGTTATAAAAATGTTGATATATATGTGATTTTTTTTTCTGACTGCGGTTTCAAAACCATGCACCAGAATCCACTTCTTTCAAGTCAGTAATACATTTTGGATGTGTACCTAGAGTTTAAAGCAGAAAAACAGGAACTTTTAGAATTTTCATTTTTTGACCAGAACGACAGCCCCGGGGGTTATAAACATGTTGATATGGATGTGATTTTTTTTCTGACTGCGGTTTCAAAACCATGCACCAGAATCCACTTCTTAAAACTCAGTAATACATTTTGGATGTGTACCTAGAGTTTAAAGCAGAAAAACAGGAACTTTTAGAATTTTCATTTTTTTGACCAAAACGACAGCCCCGGGAGTTATAAACATGTTGATATATATGTGATTTTTTTTTCTGACTGCGGTTTCAAAACCATGCACCAGAATCCACTTCTTTCAACTCAGTAATACATTTTGGATGTGTACCTAGAGTTTAAAGCAGAAAAACAGGAACTTTTAGAATTTTCATTTTTTGACCAAAACGACAGCCCCGGGAGTTATAAAAATGTTGATATATATGTGATTTTTTTTTCTGACTGCGGTTTCAAAACCATGCACCAGAATCCACTTCTTTCAAGTCAGTAATACATTTTGGATGTGTACCTAGAGTTTAAAGCAGAAAAAACTGAACTTTTAGAATTTTCATTTTTTGACCAAAACGACAGCCCCGGGGGTTATAAACATGTTGATATGGTTGTGATTTTTTTTCTGACTGCGGTTTCAAAACCATGCACCAGAATGCACTTCTTTCAAGTCAGTAATACATTTTGGATGTGTACCTAGAGTTTAAAGCAGAAAAACAGGAACTTTTAGAATTTTAATTTTTTGACCAGAACGACAGCCCCGGGGGTTATAAACATGTTGATATATATGTGATTTTTTTTTCTGACTGCGGTTTCAAAACCATGCACCAGAATCCACTTCTTTCAAGTCAGTAATACATTTTGGATGTGTACCTAGAGTTTAAAGCAGAAAAAACTGAACTTTTAGAATTTTCATTTTTTGACCAAAACGACAGCCCCGGGGGTTATAAACATGTTGATATGGTTGTGATTTTTTTTCTGACTGCGGTTTCAAAACCATGCACCAGAATGCACTTCTTTCAAGTCAGTTATACATTTTGGATGTGTACCTAGAGTTTAAAGCAGAAAAACAGGAACTTTTAGAATTTTCATTTTTTGACCAGAACGACAGCCCCGGGGGTTATAAACATGTTGATATGGATGTGATTTTTTTTCTGACTGCGGTTTGAAAACCATGCACCAGAATCCACTTCTTTCAACTCAGTAATACATTTTGGATGTGTACCTAGAGTTTAAAGCAGAAAAACAGGAACTTTTAGAATTTTCATTTTTTGACCAAAACGACAGCCCCGGGAGTTATAAAAATGTTGATATATATGTGATTTTTTTTTCTGACTGCGGTTTCAAAACCATGCACCAAAATCCACTTCTTTCAAGTCAGTAATACATTTTGGATGTGTACCTAGAGTTTAAAGCAGAAAAACAGGAACTTTTAGAATTTTCATTTTTTGACCAGAACGACAGCCCCGGGGGTTATAAACATGTTGATATGGATGTGATTTTTTTTCTGACTGCGGTTTCAAAACCATGCACCAGAATCCACTTCTTTCAACTCAGTAATACATTTTGGATGTGTACCTAGAGTTTAAAGCAGAAAAACAGGAACTTTTAGAATTTTCATTTTTTGACCAGAACGACAGCCCCGGGGGTTATAAACATGTTGATATGGATGTGATTTTTTTTCTGACTGCGGTTTCAAAACCATGCACCAGAATCCACTTCTTTCAACTCAGTAATACATTTTGGATGTGTACCTAGAGTTTAAAGCAGAAAAATAGGAACTTTTAGAATTTTCATTTTTTGACCAAAACGACAGCCCCGGGAGTTATAAAAATGTTGATATATATGTGATTTTTTTTTTCTGACTGCGGTTTCAAAACCATGCACCAGAATCCACTTCTTTCAACTCAGTAATACATTTTAGATGTGTACCTAGAGTTTAAAGCAGAAAAAACTGAACTTTTAGAATTTTCATTTTTTGACCAAAACGACAGCCCCGGGGGTTATAAACATGTTGATATGGTTGTGATTTTTTTTCTGACTGCGGTTTCAAAACCATGCACCAGAATGCACTTCTTTCAACTCAGTAATACATTTTGGATGTGTACCTAGAGTTTAAAGCAGAAAAATAGGAACTTTTAGAATTTTCATTTTTTGACCAAAACGACAGCCCCGGGAGTTATAAAAATGTTGATATATATGTGATTTTTTTTTCTGACTGCGGTTTCAAAACCATGCACCAGAATCCACTTCTTTCAAGTCAGTAATACATTTTGGATGTGTACCTAGAGTTTAAAGCAGAAAAAACTGAACTTTTAGAATTTTAATTTTTTGACCAAAACGACAGCCCCGGGGGTTATAAACATGTTGATATGGTTGTGATTTTTTTTCTGACTGCGGTTTCAAAACCATGCACCAGATTCCACTTCTTTCAACTCAGTAATACATTTTGGATGTGTACCTAGAGTTTAAAGCAGAAAAACAGGAATTTTTAGAATTTTCATTTTTTGACCAGAACGACAGCCCCGGGGGGTTATAAACATGTTGATATGGATGTGATTTTTTTTCTGACTGCGGTTTCAAAACCATGCACCAGAATCCACTTCTTTCAACTCAGTAATACATTTTGGATGTGTACCTAGAGTTTAAAGCAGAAAAACAGGAACTTTTAGAATTTTCATTTTTTGACCAAAACGACAGCCCCGGGAGTTATAAAAATGTTGATATATATGTGATTTTTTTTTCTGACTGCGGTTTCAAAACCATGCACCAGAATCCACTTCTTTCAAGTCAGTAATACATTTTGGATGTGTACCTAGAGTTTAAAGCAGAAAAAACTGAACTTTTAGAATTTTCATTTTTTGACCAAAACGACAGCCCCGGGGGTTATAAACATGTTGATATGGTTGTGATTTTTTTTCTGACTGCGGTTTCAAAACCATGCACCAGAATGCACTTCTTTCAAGTCAGTAATACATTTTGGATGTGTACCTAGAGTTTAAAGCAGAAAAACAGGAACTTTTAGAATTTTCATTTTTTGACCAGAACGACAGCCCCGGGGGTTATAAACATGTTGATATGGTTGTGATTTTTTTTCTGACTGCGGTTTCAAAACCATGCACCAGAATGCACTTCTTTCAAGTCAGTAATACATTTTGGATGTGTACCTAGAGTTTAAAGCAGAAAAACAGGAACTTTTAGAATTTTCATTTTTTGACCAAAATGACAGCCCCGGGGGTTATAAACATGTTGATATGGATGTGATTTTTTTTCTGACTGCGATTTCAAAACCATGCACCAGATTCCACTTCTTTCAACTCAGTAATACATTTTGGATGTGTACCTAGAGTTTAAAGCAGAAAAATAGGAACTTTTAGAATTTTCATTTTTTGACCAAAACTACAGCACCGGGAGTTATAAAAATGTTGATATATATGTGATTTTTTTTTCTGACTGCGGTTTCAAAACCATGCACCAGAATCCACTTCTTTCAACTCAGTAATACATTTTGGATGTGTACCTAGAGTTTAAAGCAGAAAAAACTGAACTTTTAGAATTTTCATTTTTTGACCAAAACGACAGCCCCGGGGGTTATAAACATGTTGATATGGTTGTGATTTTTTTTCTGACTGCGGTTTCAAAACCATGCACCAAAATGCACTTCTTTCAAGTCAGTAATACATTTTGGATGTGTACCTAGAGTTTAAAGCAGAAAAACAGGAACTTTTAGAATTTTCATTTTTTGACCAGAACGACAGCCCCGGGGGTTATAAACATGTTGATATGGATGTGATTTTTTTTCTGACTGCGGTTTGAAAACCATGCACCAGAATCCACTTCTTTCAACTCAGTAATACATTTTGGATGTGTACCTAGAGTTTAAAGCAGAAAAACAGGAACTTTTAGAATTTTCATTTTTTGACCAAAACGACAGCCCCGGGAGTTATAAAAATGTTGATTATATATGTGATTTTTTTTTCTGACTGCGGTTTCAAAACCATGCACCAGAATCCACTTCTTTCAAGTCAGTAATACATTTTGGATGTGTACCTAGAGTTTAAAGCAGAAAAAACTGAACTTTTAGAATTTTCATTTTTTGACCAAAACGACAGCCCCGGGGGTTATAAACATGTTGATATGGTTGTGATTTTTTTTCTGACTGCGGTTTCAAAACCATGCACCAGAATGCACTTCTTTCAAGTCAGTAATACATTTTGGATGTGTACCTAGAGTTTAAAGCAGAAAAACAGGAACTTTTAGAATTTTCATTTTTTGACCAGAACGACAGCCCCGGGGGTTATAAACATGTTGATATGGATGTGATTTTTTTTCTGACTGCGGTTTCAAAACCATGCACCAGAATCCACTTCTTAAAACTCAGTAATACATTTTGGATGTGTACCTAGAGTTTAAAGCAGAAAAACAGGAACTTTTAGAATTTTCATTTTTTTGACCAAAACGACAGCCCCGGGGGTTATAAACATGTTGATATGGATGTGATTTTTTTTTCTGACTGCGGTTTCAAAACCATGCACCAGAATCCACTTCTTTCAACTCAGTAATACATTTTGGATGTGTACCTAGAGTTTAAAGCAGAAAAACAGGAACTTTTAGAATTTTCATTTTTTTGACCAAAACGACAGCCCCGGGGGTTATAAACATGTTGATATGGATGTGATTTTTTTTCTGACTGCGGTTTCAAAACCATGCACCAGAATCCACTTCTTTCAACTCAGTAATACATTTTGGATGTGTACCTAGAGTTTAAAGCAGAAAAACAGGAACTTTTAGAATTTTCATTTTTTTGACCAAAACGACAGCCCCGGGGGTTATAAACATGTTGATATGGATGTGATTTTTTTTCTGACTGCGGTTTCAAAACCATGCACCAGAATCCACTTCTTTCAACTCAGTAATACATTTTGGATGTGTACCTAGAGTTTAAAGCAGAAAAATAGGAACTTTTAGAATTTTCATTTTTTGACCAAAACGACAGCCCCGGGAGTTATAAAAATGTTGATATATATGTGATTTTTTTTTCTGACTGCGGTTTCAAAACCATGCACCAGAATCCACTTCTTTCAACTCAGTAATACATTTTGGATGTGTACCTAGAGTTTAAAGCAGAAAAAACTGAACTTTTAGAATTTTCATTTTTTGACCAAAACGACAGCCCCGGGGGTTATAAACATGTTGATATGGTTGTGATTTTTTTTCTGACTGCGGTTTCAAAACCATGCACCAGAATGCACTTCTTTCAACTCAGTAATACATTTTGGATGTGTACCTAGAGTTTAAAGCAGAAAAATAGGAACTTTTAGAATTTTCATTTTTTGACCAAAACGACAGCCCCGGGGGTTATAAACATGTTGATATGGTTGTGATTTTTTTTCTGACTGCGGTTTCAAAACCATGCACCAGAATGCACTTCTTTCAAGTTAGTAATACATTTTGGATGTGTACCTAGAGTTTAAAGCAGAAAAACAGGAATTTTTAGAATTTTTATTTTTTGACCAGAACGACAGCCCCGGGGGATTATAAACATGTTGATATGGAAGTGATTTTTTTTCTGACTGCGGTTTCAAAACCATGCACCAGAATCCACTTCTTTCAAGTCAGTAATACATTTTGGATGTGTACCTAGAGTTTAAAGCAGAAAAAACTGAACTTTTAGAATTTTAATTTTTTGACCAAAACGACAGCCCCGGGGGTTATAAACATGTTGATATGGTTGTGATTTTTTTTCTGACTGCGGTTTCAAAACCATGCACCAGATTCCACTTCTTTCAACTCAGTAATACATTTTGGATGTGTACCTAGAGTTTAAAGCAGAAAAACAGGAATTTTTAGAATTTTCATTTTTTGACCAGAACGACAGCCCCGGGGGGTTATAAACATGTTGATATGGATGTGATTTTTTTTCTGACTGCGGTTTCAAAACCATGCACCAGAATCCACTTCTTTCAACTCAGTAATACATTTTGGATGTGTACCTAGAGTTTAAAGCAGAAAAACAGGAACTTTTAGAATTTTCATTTTTTTGACCAAAACGACAGCCCCAGGGGTTATAAACATGTTGATATGGATGTGATTTTTTTTCTGACTGCGGTTTCAAAACCATGCACCAGAATCCACTTCTTTCAACTCAGTAATACATTTTGGATGTGTACCTAGAGTTTAAAGCAGAAAAACAGGAACTTTTAGAATTTTCATTTTTTGACCAAAACGACAGCCCCGGGAGTTATAAAAATGTTGATATATATGTGATTTTTTTTTCTGACTGCGGTTTCAAAACCATGCACCAGAATCCACTTCTTTCAAGTCAGTAATACATTTTGGATGTGTACCTAGAGTTTAAAGCAGAAAAAACTGAACTTTTAGAATTTTCATTTTTTGACCAAAACGACAGCCCCGGGGGTTATAAACATGTTGATATGGTTGTGATTTTTTTTCTGACTGCGGTTTCAAAACCATGCACCAGAATGCACTTCTTTCAAGTCAGTAATACATTTTGGATGTGTACCTAGAGTTTAAAGCAGAAAAACAGGAACTTTTAGAATTTTCATTTTTTGACCAGAACGACAGCACCGGGGGTTATAAACATGTTGATATGGATGTGATTTTTTTTCTGACTGCGGTTTCAAAACCATGCACCAGAATCCACTTCTTTCAACTCAGTAATACATTTTGGATGTGTACCTAGAGTTTAAAGCAGAAAAACAGGAACTTTTAGAATTTTCATTTTTTGACCAAAATGACAGCCCCGGGGGTTATAAACATGTTGATATGGATGTGATTTTTTTTCTGACTGCGATTTCAAAACCATGCACCAGATTCCACTTCTTTCAACTCAGTAATACATTTTGGATGTGTACCTAGAGTTTAAAGCAGAAAAATAGGAACTTTTAGAATTTTCATTTTTTGACCAAAACTACAGCACAGGGAGTTAAAAAAATGTTGCTATATATGTGATTTTTTTTTCTGACTGCGGTTTCAAAACCATGCACCAGAATCCACTTCTTTCAACTCAGTAATACATTTTGGATGTGTACCTAGAGTTTAAAGCAGAAAAAACTGAACTTTTAGAATTTTCATTTTTTGACCAAAACGACAGCCCCGGGGGTTATAAACATGTTGATATGGTTGTGATTTTTTTTCTGACTGCGGTTTCAAAACCATGCACCAGAATGCACTTCTTTCAAGTCAGTAATACATTTTGGATGTGTACCTAGAGTTTAAAGCAGAAAAACAGGAACTTTTAGAATTTTCATTTTTTGACCAGAACGACAGCCCCGGGGGTTATAAACATGTTGATATGGATGTGATTTTTTTTCTGACTGCGGTTTGAAAACCATGCACCAGAATCCACTTCTTTCAACTCAGTAATACATTTTGGATGTGTACCTAGAGTTTAAAGTAGAAAAACAGGAACTTTTAGAATTTTCATTTTTTGACCAAAACGACAGCCCCGGGAGTTATAAAAATGTTGATATATATGTGATTTTTTTTTCTGACTGCGGTTTCAAAACCATGCACCAGAATCCACTTCTTTCAAGTCAGTAATACATTTTGGATGTGTACCTAGAGTTTAAAGCAGAAAAAACTGAACTTTTAGAATTTTCATTTTTTGACCAAAACGACAGCCCCGGGGGTTATAAACATGTTGATATGGTTGTGATTTTTTTTCTGACTGCGGTTTCAAAACCATGCACCAGAATGCACTTCTTTCAAGTTAGTAATACATTTTGGATGTGTACCTAGAGTTTAAAGCAGAAAAACAGGAACTTTTAGAATTTTCATTTTTTGACCAGAACGACAGCCCCGGGGGTTATAAACATGTTGATATGGATGTGATTTTTTTTCTGACTCCGGTTTCAAAACCATGCACCAGAATCCACTTCTTAAAACTCAGTAATACATTTTGGATGTGTACCTAGAGTTTAAAGCAGAAAAACAGGAACTTTTAGAATTTTCATTTTTTTGACCAAAACGACAGCCCCGGGGGTTATAAACATGTTGATATGGATGTGATTTTTTTTTCTGACTGCGGTTTCAAAACCATGCACCAGAATCCACTTTTTTCAACTCAGTAATACATTTTGGATGTGTACCTAGAGTTTAAAGCAGAAAAACAGGAACTTTTAGAATTTTCATTTTTTTGACCAAAACGACAGCCCCGGGGGTTATAAACATGTTGATATGGATGTGATTTTTTTTCTGACTGCGGTTTCAAAACCATGCACCAGAATCCACTTCTTTCAACTCAGTAATACATTTTGGATGTGTACCTAGAGTTTAAAGCAGAAAAACAGGAACTTTTAGAATTTTCATTTTTTTGACCAAAACGACAGCCCCGGGGGTTATAAACATGTTGATATGGATGTGATTTTTTTTCTGACTGCGGTTTCAAAACCATGCACCAGAATCCACTTCTTTCAACTCAGTAATACATTTTGGATGTGTACCTAGAGTTTAAAGCAGAAAAATAGGAACTTTTAGAATTTTCATTTTTTGACCAAAACGACAGCCCCGGGAGTTATAAAAATGTTGATATATATGTGATTTTTTTTTCTGACTGCGGTTTCAAAACCATGCACCAGAATCCACTTCTTTCAACTCAGTAATACATTTTGGATGTGTACCTAGAGTTTAAAGCAGAAAAACAGGAACTTTTAGAATTTTCATTTTTTGACCAGAACGACAGCCCCGGGGGTTATAAACATGTTGATATGGATGTGATTTTTTTTCTGACTGCGGTTTCAAAACCATGCACCAGAATCCACTTCTTTCAACTCAGTAATACATTTTGGATGTGTACCTAGAGTTTAAAGCAGAAAAATAGGAACTTTTAGAATTTTCATTTTTTGACCACAACGACAGCCCCGGGAGTTATAAAAATGTTGATATATATGTGATTTTTTTTTTCTGACTGCGGTTTCAAAACCATGCACCAGAATCCACTTCTTTCAACTCAGTAATACATTTTAGATGTGTACCTAGAGTTTAAAGCAGAAAAAACTGAACTTTTAGAATTTTCATTTTTTGACCAAAACGACAGCCCCGGGGGCTATAAACATGTTGATATGGTTGTGATTTTTTTTCTGACTGCGGTTTCAAAACCATGCACCAGAATGCACTTCTTTCAACTCAGTAATACATTTTGGATGTGTACCTAGAGTTTAAAGCAGAAAAATAGGAACTTTTAGAATTTTCATTTTTTGACCAAAACGACAGCCCCGGGAGTTATAAAAATGTTGATATATATGTGATTTTTTTTTCTGACTGCGGTTTCAAAACCATGCACCAGAATCCACTTCTTTCAAGTCAGTAATACATTTTGGATGTGTACCTAGAGTTTAAAGCAGAAAAACAGGAACTTTTAGAATTTTCATTTTTTGACCAGAACGACAGCCCCGGGGGTTATAAACATGTTGATATGGATGTGATTTTTTTTCTGACTGCGGTTTCAAAACCATGCACCAGAATCCACTTCTTAAAACTCAGTAATACATTTTGGATGTGTACCTAGAGTTTAAAGCAGAAAAACAGGAACTTTTAGAATTTTCATTTTTTTGACCAAAACGACAGCCCCGGGAGTTATAAACATGTTGATATATATGTGATTTTTTTTTCTGACTGCGGTTTCAAAACCATGCACCAGAATCCACTTCTTTCAACTCAGTAATACATTTTGGATGTGTACCTAGAGTTTAAAGCAGAAAAACAGGAACTTTTAGAATTTTCATTTTTTGACCAAAACGACAGCCCCGGGAGTTATAAAAATGTTGATATATATGTGATTTTTTTTTCTGACTGCGGTTTCAAAACCATGCACCAGAATCCACTTCTTTCAAGTCAGTAATACATTTTGGATGTGTACCTAGAGTTTAAAGCAGAAAAAACTGAACTTTTAGAATTTTCATTTTTTGACCAAAACGACAGCCCCGGGGGTTATAAACATGTTGATATGGTTGTGATTTTTTTTCTGACTGCGGTTTCAAAACCATGCACCAGAATGCACTTCTTTCAAGTCAGTAATACATTTTGGATGTGTACCTAGAGTTTAAAGCAGAAAAACAGGAACTTTTAGAATTTTCATTTTTTGACCAGAACGACAGCCCCGGGGGTTATAAACATGTTGATATATATGTGATTTTTTTTTCTGACTGCGGTTTCAAAACCATGCACCAGAATCCACTTCTTTCAAGTCAGTAATACATTTTGGATGTGTACCTAGAGTTTAAAGCAGAAAAAACTGAACTTTTAGAATTTTCATTTTTTGACCAAAACGACAGCCCCGGGGGTTATAAACATGTTGATATGGTTGTGATTTTTTTTCTGACTGCGGTTTCAAAACCATGCACCAGAATGCACTTCTTTCAAGTCAGTTATACATTTTGGATGTGTACCTAGAGTTTAAAGCAGAAAAACAGGAACTTTTAGAATTTTCATTTTTTGACCAGAACGACAGCCCCGGGGGTTATAAACATGTTGATATGGATGTGATTTTTTTTCTGACTGCGGTTTGAAAACCATGCACCAGAATCCACTTCTTTCAACTCAGTAATACATTTTGGATGTGTACCTAGAGTTTAAAGCAGAAAAACAGGAACTTTTAGAATTTTCATTTTTTGACCAAAACGACAGCCCCGGGAGTTATAAAAATGTTGATATATATGTGATTTTTTTTTCTGACTGCGGTTTCAAAACCATGCACCAAAATCCACTTCTTTCAAGTCAGTAATACATTTTGGATGTGTACCTAGAGTTTAAAGCAGAAAAACAGGAACTTTTAGAATTTTCATTTTTTGACCAGAACGACAGCCCCGGGGGTTATAAACATGTTGATATGGATGTGATTTTTTTTCTGACTGCGGTTTCAAAACCATGCACCAGAATCCACTTCTTTCAACTCAGTAATACATTTTGGATGTGTACCTAGAGTTTAAAGCAGAAAAACAGGAACTTTTAGAATTTTCATTTTTTGACCAGAACGACAGCCCCGGGGGTTATAAACATGTTGATATGGATGTGATTTTTTTTCTGACTGCGGTTTCAAAACCATGCACCAGAATCCACTTCTTTCAACTCAGTAATACATTTTGGATGTGTACCTAGAGTTTAAAGCAGAAAAATAGGAACTTTTAGAATTTTCATTTTTTGACCAAAACGACAGCCCCGGGAGTTATAAAAATGTTGATATATATGTGATTTTTTTTTTCTGACTGCGGTTTCAAAACCATGCACCAGAATCCACTTCTTTCAACTCAGTAATACATTTTAGATGTGTACCTAGAGTTTAAAGCAGAAAAAACTGAACTTTTAGAATTTTCATTTTTTGACCAAAACGACAGCCCCGGGGGTTATAAACATGTTGATATGGTTGTGATTTTTTTTCTGACTGCGGTTTCAAAACCATGCACCAGAATGCACTTCTTTCAACTCAGTAATACATTTTGGATGTGTACCTAGAGTTTAAAGCAGAAAAATAGGAACTTTTAGAATTTTCATTTTTTGACCAAAACGACAGCCCCGGGAGTTATAAAAATGTTGATATATATGTGATTTTTTTTTCTGACTGCGGTTTCAAAACCATGCACCAGAATCCACTTCTTTCAAGTCAGTAATACATTTTGGATGTGTACCTAGAGTTTAAAGCAGAAAAAACTGAACTTTTAGAATTTTAATTTTTTGACCAAAACGACAGCCCCGGGGGTTATAAACATGTTGATATGGTTGTGATTTTTTTTCTGACTGCGGTTTCAAAACCATGCACCAGATTCCACTTCTTTCAACTCAGTAATACATTTTGGATGTGTACCTAGAGTTTAAAGCAGAAAAACAGGAATTTTTAGAATTTTCATTTTTTGACCAGAACGACAGCCCCGGGGGGTTATAAACATGTTGATATGGATGTGATTTTTTTTCTGACTGCGGTTTCAAAACCATGCACCAGAATCCACTTCTTTCAACTCAGTAATACATTTTGGATGTGTACCTAGAGTTTAAAGCAGAAAAACAGGAACTTTTAGAATTTTCATTTTTTGACCAAAACGACAGCCCCGGGAGTTATAAAAATGTTGATATATATGTGATTTTTTTTTCTGACTGCGGTTTCAAAACCATGCACCAGAATCCACTTCTTTCAAGTCAGTAATACATTTTGGATGTGTACCTAGAGTTTAAAGCAGAAAAAACTGAACTTTTAGAATTTTCATTTTTTGACCAAAACGACAGCCCCGGGGGTTATAAACATGTTGATATGGTTGTGATTTTTTTTCTGACTGCGGTTTCAAAACCATGCACCAGAATGCACTTCTTTCAAGTCAGTAATACATTTTGGATGTGTACCTAGAGTTTAAAGCAGAAAAACAGGAACTTTTAGAATTTTCATTTTTTGACCAGAACGACAGCCCCGGGGGTTATAAACATGTTGATATGGTTGTGATTTTTTTTCTGACTGCGGTTTCAAAACCATGCACCAGAATGCACTTCTTTCAAGTCAGTAATACATTTTGGATGTGTACCTAGAGTTTAAAGCAGAAAAACAGGAACTTTTAGAATTTTCATTTTTTGACCAAAATGACAGCCCCGGGGGTTATAAACATGTTGATATGGATGTGATTTTTTTTCTGACTGCGATTTCAAAACCATGCACCAGATTCCACTTCTTTCAACTCAGTAATACATTTTGGATGTGTACCTAGAGTTTAAAGCAGAAAAATAGGAACTTTTAGAATTTTCATTTTTTGACCAAAACTACAGCACCGGGAGTTATAAAAATGTTGATATATATGTGATTTTTTTTTCTGACTGCGGTTTCAAAACCATGCACCAGAATCCACTTCTTTCAACTCAGTAATACATTTTGGATGTGTACCTAGAGTTTAAAGCAGAAAAAACTGAACTTTTAGAATTTTCATTTTTTGACCAAAACGACAGCCCCGGGGGTTATAAACATGTTGATATGGTTGTGATTTTTTTTCTGACTGCGGTTTCAAAACCATGCACCAAAATGCACTTCTTTCAAGTCAGTAATACATTTTGGATGTGTACCTAGAGTTTAAAGCAGAAAAACAGGAACTTTTAGAATTTTCATTTTTTGACCAGAACGACAGCCCCGGGGGTTATAAACATGTTGATATGGATGTGATTTTTTTTCTGACTGCGGTTTGAAAACCATGCACCAGAATCCACTTCTTTCAACTCAGTAATACATTTTGGATGTGTACCTAGAGTTTAAAGCAGAAAAACAGGAACTTTTAGAATTTTCATTTTTTGACCAAAACGACAGCCCCGGGAGTTATAAAAATGTTGATATATATGTGATTTTTTTTTCTGACTGCGGTTTCAAAACCATGCACCAGAATCCACTTCTTTCAAGTCAGTAATACATTTTGGATGTGTACCTAGAGTTTAAAGCAGAAAAAACTGAACTTTTAGAATTTTCATTTTTTGACCAAAACGACAGCCCCGGGGGTTATAAACATGTTGATATGGTTGTGATTTTTTTTCTGACTGCGGTTTCAAAACCATGCACCAGAATGCACTTCTTTCAAGTCAGTAATACATTTTGGATGTGTACCTAGAGTTTAAAGCAGAAAAACAGGAACTTTTAGAATTTTCATTTTTTGACCAGAACGACAGCCCCGGGGGTTATAAACATGTTGATATGGATGTGATTTTTTTTCTGACTGCGGTTTCAAAACCATGCACCAGAATCCACTTCTTAAAACTCAGTAATACATTTTGGATGTGTACCTAGAGTTTAAAGCAGAAAAACAGGAACTTTTAGAATTTTCATTTTTTTGACCAAAACGACAGCCCCGGGGGTTATAAACATGTTGATATGGATGTGATTTTTTTTTCTGACTGCGGTTTCAAAACCATGCACCAGAATCCACTTCTTTCAACTCAGTAATACATTTTGGATGTGTACCTAGAGTTTAAAGCAGAAAAACAGGAACTTTTAGAATTTTCATTTTTTTGACCAAAACGACAGCCCCGGGGGTTATAAACATGTTGATATGGATGTGATTTTTTTTCTGACTGCGGTTTCAAAACCATGCACCAGAATCCACTTCTTTCAACTCAGTAATACATTTTGGATGTGTACCTAGAGTTTAAAGCAGAAAAACAGGAACTTTTAGAATTTTCATTTTTTTGACCAAAACGACAGCCCCGGGGGTTATAAACATGTTGATATGGATGTGATTTTTTTTCTGACTGCGGTTTCAAAACCATGCACCAGAATCCACTTCTTTCAACTCAGTAATACATTTTGGATGTGTACCTAGAGTTTAAAGCAGAAAAATAGGAACTTTTAGAATTTTCATTTTTTGACCAAAACGACAGCCCCGGGAGTTATAAAAATGTTGATATATATGTGATTTTTTTTTCTGACTGCGGTTTCAAAACCATGCACCAGAATCCACTTCTTTCAACTCAGTAATACATTTTGGATGTGTACCTAGAGTTTAAAGCAGAAAAAACTGAACTTTTAGAATTTTCATTTTTTGACCAAAACGACAGCCCCGGGGGTTATAAACATGTTGATATGGTTGTGATTTTTTTTCTGACTGCGGTTTCAAAACCATGCACCAGAATGCACTTCTTTCAACTCAGTAATACATTTTGGATGTGTACCTAGAGTTTAAAGCAGAAAAATAGGAACTTTTAGAATTTTCATTTTTTGACCAAAACGACAGCCCCGGGGGTTATAAACATGTTGATATGGTTGTGATTTTTTTTCTGACTGCGGTTTCAAAACCATGCACCAGAATGCACTTCTTTCAAGTTAGTAATACATTTTGGATGTGTACCTAGAGTTTAAAGCAGAAAAACAGGAATTTTTAGAATTTTTATTTTTTGACCAGAACGACAGCCCCGGGGGATTATAAACATGTTGATATGGAAGTGATTTTTTTTCTGACTGCGGTTTCAAAACCATGCACCAGAATCCACTTCTTTCAACTCAGTAATACATTTTGGATGTGTACCTAGAGTTTAAAGCAGAAAAACAGGAACTTTTAGAATTTTCATTTTTTTGACCAAAACGACAGCCCCGGAGGTTATAAACATGTTGATATGGTTGTGATTTTTTTTCTGACTGCGGTTTCAAAACCATGCACCAGAATGCACTTCTTTCAAGTCAGTAATACATTTTGGATGTGTACCTAGAGTTTAAAGCAGAAAAACAGGAACTTTTAGAATTTTCATTTTTTGACCAGAACGACAGCCCCGGGGGTTATAAACATGTTGATATGGATGTGATTTTTTTTCTGACTGCGGTTTCAAAACCATGCACCAGAATCCACTTCTTAAAACTCAGTAATACATTTTGGATGTGTACCTAGAGTTTAAAGCAGAAAAACAGGAACTTTTAGAATTTTCATTTTTTTGACCAAAACGACAGCCCCGGGGGTTATAAACATGTTGATATGGATGTGATTTTTTTTCTGACTGCGGTTTCAAAACCATGCACCAGAATCCACTTCTTTCAACTCAGTAATACATTTTGGATGTGTACCTAGAGTTTAAAGCAGAAAAACAGGAACTTTTAGAATTTTCATTTTTTGACCAAAACGACAGCCCCGGGAGTTATAAAAATGTTGATATATATGTGATTTTTTTTTTCTGACTGCGGTTTCAAAACCATGCACCAGAATCCACTTCTTTCAAGTCAGTAATACATTTTGGATGTGTACCTAGAGTTTAAAGCAGAAAAAACTGAACTTTTAGAATTTTCATTTTTTGACCAAAACGACAGCCCCGGGGGTTATAAACATGTTGATATGGTTGTGATTTTTTTTCTGACTGCGGTTTCAAAACCATGCACCAGAATGCACTTCTTTCAAGTCAGTAATACATTTTGGATGTGTACCTAGAGTTTAAAGCAGAAAAACAGGAACTTTTAGAATTTTCATTTTTTGACCAGAACGACAGCCCCGGGGGTTATAAACATGTTGATATGGATGTGATTTTTTTTCTGACTGCGGTTTCAAAACCATGCACCAGAATCCACTTCTTTCAACTCAGTAATACATTTTGGATGTGTACCTAGAGTTTAAAGCAGAAAAAGAGGAACTTTTAGAATTTTCATTTTTTGACCAGAACGACAGCCCCGGGGGTTATAAACATGTTGATATGGATGTGATTTTTTTTCTGACTGCGGTTTCAAAACCATGCACCAGAATCCACTTCTTTCAACTCAGTAATACATTTTGGATGTGTACCTAGAGTTTAAAGCAGAAAAATAGGAACTTTTAGAATTTTCATTTTTTGACCAAAACGACAGCCCCGGGAGTTATAAAAATGTTGATATATATGTGATTTTTTTCTCTGACTGCGGTTTCAAAACCATGCACCAGAATCCACTTCTTTCAACTCAGTAATACATTTTGGATGTGTACCTAGAGTTTAAAGCAGAAAAAACTGAACTTTTAGAATTTTAATTTTTTGACCAAAACGACAGCCCCGGGGGTTATAAACATGTTGATATGGTTGTGATTTTTTTTCTGACTGCGGTTTCAAAACCATGCACCAGAATGCACTTCTTTCAACTCAGTAATACATTTTGGATGTGTACCTAGAGTTTAAAGCAGAAAAATAGGAACTTTTAGAATTTTCATTTTTTGACCAAAACGACAGCCCCGGGAGTTATAAAAATGTTGATATATATGTGATTTTTTTTTCTGACTGCGGTTTCAAAATCATGCACCAGAATCCACTTCTTTCAAGTCAGTAATACATTTTGGATGTGTACCTAGAGTTTAAAGCAGAAAAAACTGAACTTTTAGAATTTTAATTTTTTGACCAAAACGACAGCCCCGGGGGTTATAAACATGTTGATATGGTTGTGATTTTTTTTCTGACTGCGGTTTCAAAACCATGCACCAGAATGCACTTCTTTCAAGTCAGTAATACATTTTGGATGTGTACCTAGAGTTTAAAGCAGAAAAACAGGAATTTTTAGAATTTTTATTTTTTGACCAGAACGACAGCCCCGGGGGATTATAAACATGTTGATATGGAAGTGATTTTTTTTCTGACTGCGGTTTCAAAACCATGCACCAGAATCCACTTCTTTCAACTCAGTAATACATTTTGGATGTGTACCTAGAGTTTAAAGCAGAAAAACAGGAACTTTTAGAATTTTCATTTTTTTTGACCAAAACGACAGCCCCGGGGGTTATAAACATGTTGATATGGTTGTGATTTTTTTTCTGACTGCGGTTTCAAAACCATGCACCAGAATGCACTTCTTTCAAGTCAGTAATACATTTTGGATGTGTACCTAGAGTTTAAAGCAGAAAAACAGGAACTTTTAGAATTTTCATTTTTTGACCAGAACGACAGCCCCGGGGGTTATAAACATGTTGATATGGATGTGATTTTTTTTCTGACTGCGGTTTCAAAACCATGCACCAGAATCCACTTCTTTCAACTCAGTAATACATTTTGGATGTGTACCTAGAGTTTAAAGCAGAAAAACAGGAACTTTTAGAATTTTCATTTTTTGACCAAAACGATAGCCCATGGAGTTATAAAAATGTTGATATATATGTGATTTTTTTTCTGACTGCGGTTTCAAAACCATGCACCAAAATCCACTTCTTCCAAGTCAGTAATACATTTTGGATGTGTACCTAGAGTTTAAAGCAGAAAAAACTGAACTTTTAGAATTTTCATTTTTTGACCAAAACGACAGCCCCGGGGGTTATAAACATGTTGATATGGTTGTGATTTTTTTTCTGACTGCGGTTTCAAAACCATGCACCAGAATGCACTTCTTTCAAGTCAGTAATACATTTTGGATGTGTACCTAGAGTTTAAAGCAGAAAAACAGGAACTTTTAGAATTTTCATTTTTTGACCAGAACGACAGCCCCGGGGGTTATAAACATGTTGATATGGATGTGATTTTTTTTCTGACTGCGGTTTCAAAACCATGCACCAGAATCCACTTCTTAAAACTCAGTAATACATTTTGGATGTGTACCTAGAGTTTAAAGCAGAAAAACAGGAACTTTTAGAATTTTCATTTTTTTGACCAAAACGACATCCCCGGGGGTTATAAACATGTTGATATGGATGTGATTTTTTTTCTGACTGCGGTTTCAAAACCATGCACCAGAATCCACTTCTTTCAACTCAGTAATACATTTTGGATGTGTACCTAGAGTTTAAAGCAGAAAAACAGGAACTTTTAGAATTTTCATTTTTTGACCAAAACGACAGCCCCGGGAGTTATAAAAATGTTGATATATATGTGATTTTTTTTTTCTGACTGCGGTTTCAAAACCATGCACCAGAATCCACTTCTTTCAAGTCAGTAATACATTTTGGATGTGTACCTAGAGTTTAAAGCAGAAAAAACTGAACTTTTAGAATTTTCATTTTTTGACCAAAACGACAGCCCCGGGGGTTATAAACATGTTGATATGGTTGTGATTTTTTTTCTGACTGCGGTTTCAAAACCATGCACCAGAATGCACTTCTTTCAAGTCAGTAATACATTTTGGATGTGTACCTAGAGTTTAAAGCAGAAAAACAGGAACTTTTAGAATTTTCATTTTTTGACCAGAACGACAGCCCCGGGGGTTATAAACATGTTGATATGGATGTGATTTTTTTTCTGACTGCGGTTTCAAAACCATGCACCAGAATCCACTTCTTTCAACTCAGTAATACATTTTGGATGTGTACCTAGAGTTTAAAGCAGAAAAACAGGAACTTTTAGAATTTTCATTTTTTGACCAGAACGACAGCCCCGGGGGTTATAAACATGTTGATATGGATGTGATTTTTTTTCTGACTGCGGTTTCAAAACCATGCACCAGAATCCACTTCTTTCAACTCAGTAATACATTTTGGATGTGTACCTAGAGTTTAAAGCAGAAAAATAGGAACTTTTAGAATTTTCATTTTTTGACCAAAACGACAGCCCCGGGAGTTATAAAAATGTTGATATATATGTGATTTTTTTTTCTGACTGCGGTTTCAAAACCATGCACCAGAATCCACTTCTTTCAACTCAGTAATACATTTTGGATGTGTACCTAGAGTTTAAAGCAGAAAAAACTGAACTTTTAGAATTTTCATTTTTTGACCAAAACGACAGCCCCGGGGGTTATAAACATGTTGATATGGTTGTGATTTTTTTTCTGACTGCTGTTTCAAAACCATGCACCAGAATGCACTTCTTTCAACTCAGTAATACATTTTGGATGTGTACCTAGAGTTTAAAGCAGAAAAATAGGAACTTTTAGAATTTTCATTTTTTGACCAAAACGACAGCCCCGGGAGTTATAAAAATGTTGATATATATGTGATTTTTTTTTCTGACTGCGGTTTCAAAACCATGCACCAGAATCCACTTCTTTCAAGTCAGTAATACATTTTGGATGTGTACCTAGAGTTTAAAGCAGAAAAAACTGAACTTTTAGAATTTTAATTTTTTGACCAAAACGACAGCCCCGGGGGTTATAAACATGTTGATATGGTTGTGATTTTTTTTCTGACTGCGGTTTCAAAACCATGCACCAGAATGCACTTCTTTCAAGTCAGTAATACATTTTGGATGTGTACCTAGAGTTTAAAGCAGAAAAACAGGAATTTTTAGAATTTTCATTTTTTGACCAGAACGACAGCCCCGGGGGGTTATAAACATGTTGATATGGATGTGATTTTTTTTCTGACTGCGGTTTCAAAACCATGCACCAGAATCCACTTCTTTCAACTCAGTAATACATTTTGGATGTGTACCTAGAGTTTAAAGCAGAAAAACAGGAACTTTTAGAATTTTCATTTTTTTGACCAAAACGACAGCCCCAGGGGTTATAAACATGTTGATATGGATGTGATTTTTTTTCTGACTGCGGTTTCAAAACCATGCACCAGAATCCACTTCTTTCAACTCAGTAATACATTTTGGATGTGTACCTAGAGTTTAAAGCAGAAAAACAGGAACTTTTAGAATTTTCATTTTTTGACCAAAACGACAGCCCCGGGAGTTATAAAAATGTTGATATATATGTGATTTTTTTTTCTGACTGCGGTTTCAAAACCATGCACCAGAATCCACTTCTTTCAAGTCAGTAATACATTTTGGATGTGTACCTAGAGTTTAAAGCAGAAAAAACTGAACTTTTAGAATTTTCATTTTTTGACCAAAACGACAGCCCCGGGGGTTATAAACATGTTGATATGGTTGTGATTTTTTTTCTGACTGCGGTTTCAAAACCATGCACCAGAATGCACTTCTTTCAAGTCAGTAATACATTTTGGATGTGTACCTAGAGTTTAAAGCAGAAAAACAGGAACTTTTAGAATTTTCATTTTTTGACCAGAACGACAGCCCCGGGGGTTATAAACATGTTGATATGGATGTGATTTTTTTTCTGACTGCGGTTTCAAAACCATGCACCAGAATCCACTTCTTTCAACTCAGTAATACATTTTGGATGTGTACCTAGAGTTTAAAGCAGAAAAACAGGAACTTTTAGAATTTTCATTTTTTGACCAAAATGACAGACCCGGGGGTTATAAACATGTTGATATGGATGTGATTTTTTTTCTGACTGCGATTTCAAAACCATGCACCAGATTCCACTTCTTTCAAGTCAGTAATACATTTTGGATGTGTACCTAGAGTTTAAAGCAGAAAAAACTGAACTTTTAGAATTTTAATTTTTTGACCAAAACGACAGCCCCGGGGGTTATAAACATGTTGATATGGTTGTGATTTTTTTTCTGACTGCGGTTTCAAAACCATGCACCAGAATGCACTTCTTTCAAGTCAGTAATACATTTTGGATGTGTACCTAGAGTTTAAAGCAGAAAAACAGGAATTTTTAGAATTTTCATTTTTTGACCAGAACGACAGCCCCGAGGGGTTATAAACATGTTGATATGGATGTGATTTTTTTTCTGACTGCGGTTTCAAAACCATGCACCAGAATCCACTTCTTTCAACTCAGTAATACATTTTGGATGTGTACCTAGAGTTTAAAGCAGAAAAACAGGAACTTTTAGAATTTTCATTTTTTTGACCAAAACGACAGCCCCAGGGGTTATAAACATGTTGATATGGATGTGATTTTTTTTCTGACTGCGGTTTCAAAACCATGCACCAGAATCCACTTCTTTCAACTCAGTAATACATTTTGGATGTGTACCTAGAGTTTAAAGCAGAAAAACAGGAACTTTTAGAATTTTCATTTTTTGACCAAAACGACAGCCCCGGGAGTTATAAAAATGTTGATATATATGTGATTTTTTTTTCTGACTGCGGTTTCAAAACCATGCACCAAAATCCACTTCTTTCAAGTCAGTAATACATTTTGGATGTGTACCTAGAGTTTAAAGCAGAAAAAACTGAACTTTTAGAATTTTTATTTTTTGACCAAAACGACAGCCCCGGGGGTTATAAACATGTTGATATGGTTGTGATTTTTTTTCTGACTGCGGTTTCAAAACCATGCACCAGAATGCACTTCTTTCAAGTCAGTAATACATTTTGGATGTGTACCTAGAGTTTAAAGCAGAAAAACAGGAACTTTTAGAATTTTCATTTTTTGACCAGAACGACAGCCCCGGGGGTTATAAACATGTTGATATGGATGTGATTTTTTTTCTGACTGCGGTTTCAAAACCATGCACCAGAATCCACTTCTTAAAACTCAGTAATACATTTTGGATGTGTACCTAGAGTTTAAAGCAGAAAAACAGGAACTTTTAGAATTTTCATTTTTTTGACCAAAACGACAGCCCCGGGGGTTATAAACATGTTGATATGGATGTGATTTTTTTTCTGACTGCGGTTTCAAAACCATGCACCAGAATCCACTTCTTTCAACTCAGTAATACATTTTGGATGTGTACCTAGAGTTTAAAGCAGAAAAACAGGAACTTTTAGAATTTTCATTTTTTGACCAAAACGACAGCCCCGGGAGTTATAAAAATGTTGATATATATGTGATTTTTTTTTTCTGACTGCGGTTTCAAAACCATGCACCAGAATCCACTTCTTTCAAGTCAGTAATACATTTTGGATGTGTACCTAGAGTTTAAAGCAGAAAAAACTGAACTTTTAGAATTTTCATTTTTTGACCAAAACGACAGCCCCGGGGGTTATAAACATGTTGATATGGTTGTGATTTTTTTTCTGACTGCGGTTTCAAAACCATGCACCAGAATGCACTTCTTTCAAGTCAGTAATACATTTTGGATGTGTACCTAGAGTTTAAAGCAGAAAAACAGGAACTTTTAGAATTTTCATTTTTTGACCAGAACGACAGCCCCGGGGGTTATAAACATGTTGATATGGATGTGATTTTTTTTCTGACTGCGGTTTCAAAACCATGCACCAGAATCCACTTCTTTCAACTCAGTAATACATTTTGGATGTGTACCTAGAGTTTAAAGCAGAAAAACAGGAACTTTTAGAATTTTCATTTTTTGACCAGAACGACAGCCCCGGGGGTTATAAACATGTTGATATGGATGTGATTTTTTTTCTGACTGCGGTTTCAAAACCATGCACCAGAATCCACTTCTTTCAACTCAGTAATACATTTTGGATGTGTACCTAGAGTTTAAAGCAGAAAAATAGGAACTTTTAGAATTTTCATTTTTTGACCAAAACGACAGCCCCGGGAGTTATAAAAATGTTGATATATATGTGATTTTTTTTTCTGACTGCGGTTTCAAAACCATGCACCAGAATCCACTTCTTTCAACTCAGTAATACATTTTGGATGTGTACCTAGAGTTTAAAGCAGAAAAAACTGAACTTTTAGAATTTTCATTTTTTGACCAAAACGACAGCCCCGGGGGTTATAAACATGTTGATATGGTTGTGATTTTTTTTCTGACTGCTGTTTCAAAACCATGCACCAGAATGCACTTCTTTCAACTCAGTAATACATTTTGGATGTGTACCTAGAGTTTAAAGCAGAAAAATAGGAACTTTTAGAATTTTCATTTTTTGACCAAAACGACAGCCCCGGGAGTTATAAAAATGTTGATATATATGTGATTTTTTTTTCTGACTGCGGTTTCAAAACCATGCACCAGAATCCACTTCTTTCAAGTCAGTAATACATTTTGGATGTGTACCTAGAGTTTAAAGCAGAAAAAACTGAACTTTTAGAATTTTAATTTTTTGACCAAAACGACAGCCCCGGGGGTTATAAACATGTTGATATGGTTGTGATTTTTTTTCTGACTGCGGTTTCAAAACCATGCACCAGAATGCACTTCTTTCAAGTCAGTAATACATTTTGGATGTGTACCTAGAGTTTAAAGCAGAAAAACAGGAATTTTTAGAATTTTCATTTTTTGACCAGAACGACAGCCCCGGGGGGTTATAAACATGTTGATATGGATGTGATTTTTTTTCTGACTGCGGTTTCAAAACCATGCACCAGAATCCACTTCTTTCAACTCAGTAATACATTTTGGATGTGTACCTAGAGTTTAAAGCAGAAAAACAGGAACTTTTAGAATTTTCATTTTTTGACCAAAACGACAGCCCCGGGGGTTATAAACATGTTGATATGGTTGTGATTTTTTTTCTGACTGCGGTTTCAAAACCATGCACCAGAATCCACTTCTTTCAACTCAGTAATACATTTTGGATGTGTACCTAGAGTTTAAAGCAGAAAAACAGGAACTTTTAGAATTTTCATTTTTTGACCAAAATGACAGCCCCGGGGGTTATAAACATGTTGATATGGATGTGATTTTTTTTCTGACTGCGATTTCAAAACCATGCACCAGATTCCACTTCTTTCAAGTCAGTAATACATTTTGGATGTGTACCTAGAGTTTAAAGCAGAAAAATAGGAACTTTTAGAATTTTCATTTTTTGACCAAAACGACAGCCCCGGGAGTTATAAAAATGTTGATATATATGTGATTTTTTTTTCTGACTGCTGTTTCAAAACCATGCACCAGAATCCACTTCTTTCAACTCAGTAATACATTTTGGATGTGTACCTAGAGTTTAAAGCAGAAAAAACTGAACTTTTAGAATTTTCATTTTTTGACCAAAACGACAGCCCCGGGGGTTATAAACATGTTGATATGGTTGTGATTTTTTTTCTGACTGCGGTTTCAAAACCATGCACCAGAATGCACTTCTTTCAAGTCAGTAATACATTTTGGATGTGTACCTAGAGTTTAAAGCAGAAAAACAGGAACTTTTAGAATTTTCATTTTTTGACCAGAACGACAGCCCCGGGGGTTATAAACATGTTGATATGGATGTGATTTTTTTTCTGACTGCGGTTTCAAAACCATGCACCAGAATCCACTTCTTTCAACTCAGTAATACATTTTGGATGTGTACCTAGAGTTTAAAGCAGAAAAACAGGAACTTTTAGAATTTTCATTTTTTGACCAGAACGACAGCCCCGGGGGTTATAAACATGTTGATATGGATGTGATTTTTTTTCTGACTGCGGTTTCAAAACCATGCACCAGAATCCACTTCTTTCAACTCAGTAATACATTTTGGATGTGTACCTAGAGTTTAAAGCAGAAAAATAGGAACTTTTAGAATTTTCATTTTTTGACCAAAACGACAGCCCCGGGAGTTATAAAAATGTTGATATATATGTGATTTTTTTTTCTGACTGCGGTTTCAAAACCATGCACCAGAATCCACTTCTTTCAACTCAGTAATACATTTTGGATGTGTACCTAGAGTTTAAAGCAGAAAAAACTGAACTTTTAGAATTTTCATTTTTTGACCAAAACGACAGCCCCGGGGGTTATAAACATGTTGATATGGTTGTGATTTTTTTTCTGACTGCTGTTTCAAAACCATGCACCAGAATGCACTTCTTTCAACTCAGTAATACATTTTGGATGTGTACCTAGAGTTTAAAGCAGAAAAATAGGAACTTTTAGAATTTTCATTTTTTGACCAAAACGACAGCCCCGGGAGTTATAAAAATGTTGATATATATGTGATTTTTTTTTCTGACTGCGGTTTCAAAACCATGCACCAGAATCCACTTCTTTCAAGTCAGTAATACATTTTGGATGTGTACCTAGAGTTTAAAGCAGAAAAAACTGAACTTTTAGAATTTTAATTTTTTGACCAAAACGACAGCCCCGAGGGTTATAAACATGTTGATATGGTTGTGATTTTTTTTCTGACTGCGGTTTCAAAACCATGCACCAGAATGCACTTCTTTCAAGTCAGTAATACATTTTGGATGTGTACCTAGAGTTTAAAGCAGAAAAACAGGAATTTTTAGAATTTTCATTTTTTGACCAGAACGACAGCCCCGGGGGGTTATAAACATGTTGATATGGATGTGATTTTTTTTCTGACTGCGGTTTCAAAACCATGCACCAGAATCCACTTCTTTCAACTCAGTAATACATTTTGGATGTGTACCTAGAGTTTAAAGCAGAAAAACAGGAACTTTTAGAATTTTCATTTTTTGACCAAAACGACAGCCCCGGGGGTTATAAACATGTTGATATGGTTGTGATTTTTTTTCTGACTGCGGTTTCAAAACCATGCACCAGAATCCACTTCTTTCAACTCAGTAATACATTTTGGATGTGTACCTAGAGTTTAAAGCAGAAAAACAGGAACTTTTAGAATTTTCATTTTTTGACCAAAATGACAGCCCCGGGGGTTATAAACATGTTGATATGGATGTGATTTTTTTTCTGACTGCGATTTCAAAACCATGCACCAGATTCCACTTCTTTCAACTCAGTAATACATTTTGGATGTGTACCTAGAGTTTAAAGCAGAAAAATAGGAACTTTTAGAATTTTCATTTTTTGACCAAAACGACAGCCCCGGGAGTTATAAAAATGTTGATATATATGTGATTTTTTTTTCTGACTGCGGTTTCAAAACCATGCACCAGAATCCACTTCTTTCAACTCAGTAATACATTTTGGATGTGTACCTAGAGTTTAAAGCAGAAAAAACTGAACTTTTAGAATTTTCATTTTTTGACCAAAACGACAGCCCCGGGGGTTATAAACATGTTGATATGGTTGTGATTTTTTTTCTGACTGCGGTTTCAAAACCATGCACCAGAATGCACTTCTTTCAAGTCAGTAATACATTTTGGATGTGTACCTAGAGTTTAAAGCAGAAAAACAGGAACTTTTAGAATTTTCATTTTTTGACCAGAACGACAGCCCCGGGGGGTTATAAACATGTTGATATGGATGTGATTTTTTTTCTGACTGCGGTTTCAAAACCATGCACCAGAATCCACTTCTTTCAACTCAGTAATACATTTTGGATGTGTACCTAGAGTTTAAAGCAGAAAAACAGGAACTTTTAGAATTTTCATTTTTTGACCAAAACGACAGCCCCGGGAGTTATAAAAATGTTGATATATATGTGATTTTTTTTTCTGACTGCGGTTTCAAAACCATGCACCAGAATCCACTTCTTTCAAGTCAGTAATACATTTTGGATGTGTACCTAGAGTTTAAAGAAGAAAAAACTGAACTTTTAGAATTTTCATTTTTTGACCAAAACGACAGCCCCGGGGGTTATAAACATGTTGATATGGTTGTGATTTTTTTTCTGACTGCGGTTTCAAAACCATGCACCAGAATGCACTTCTTTCAAGTCAGTAATACATTTTGGATGTGTACCTAGAGTTTAAAGCAGAAAAACAGGAACTTTTAGAATTTTCATTTTTTGACCAGAACGACAGCCCCGGGGGTTATAAACATGTTGATATGGATGTGATTTTTTTTCTGACTGCGGTTTCAAAACCATGCACCAGAATCCACTTCTTTCAACTCAGTAATACATTTTGGATGTGTACCTAGAGTTTAAAGCAGAAAAACAGGAACTTTTAGAATTTTCATTTTTTGACCAAAATGACAGACCCGGGGGTTATAAACATGTTGATATGGATGTGATTTTTTTTCTGACTGCGATTTCAAAACCATGCACCAGATTCCACTTCTTTCAAGTCAGTAATACATTTTGGATGTGTACCTAGAGTTTAAAGCAGAAAAAACTGAACTTTTAGAATTTTCATTTTTTGACCAAAACGACAGCCCCGGGGGTTATAAACATGTTGATATGGTTGTGATTTTTTTTCTGACTGCGGTTTCAAAACCATGCACCAGAATGCACTTCTTTCAAGTCAGTAATACATTTTGGATGTGTACCTAGAGTTTAAAGCAGAAAAACAGGAACTTTTAGAATTTTCATTTTTTGACCAGAACGACAGCCCCGGGGGTTATAAACATGTTGATATGGATGTGATTTTTTTTCTGACTGCGGTTTCAAAACCATGCACCAGAATCCACTTCTTAAAACTCAGTAATACATTTTGGATGTGTACCTAGAGTTTAAAGCAGAAAAACAGGAACTTTTAGAATTTTCATTTTTTTGACCAAAACGACAGCCCCGGGGGTTATAAACATGTTGATATGGATGTGATTTTTTTTCTGACTGCGGTTTCAAAACCATGCACCAGAATCCACTTCTTTCAACTCAGTAATACATTTTGGATGTGTACCTAGAGTTTAAAGCAGAAAAACAGGAACTTTTAGAATTTTCATTTTTTGACCAAAACGACAGCCCCGGGAGTTATAAAAATGTTGATATATATGTGATTTTTTTTTCTGACTGCGGTTTCAAAACCATGCACCAGAATCCACTTCTTTCAACTCAGTAATACATTTTGGATGTGTACCTAGAGTTTAAAGCAGAAAAAACTGAACTTTTAGAATTTTCATTTTTTGACCAAAACGACAGCCCCGGGGGTTATAAACATGTTGATATGGTTGTGATTTTTTTTCTGACTGCTGTTTCAAAACCATGCACCAGAATGCACTTCTTTCAACTCAGTAATACATTTTGGATGTGTACCTAGAGTTTAAAGCAGAAAAATAGGAACTTTTAGAATTTTCATTTTTTGACCAAAACGACAGCCCCGGGAGTTATAAAAATGTTGATATATATGTGATTTTTTTTTCTGACTGCGGTTTCAAAACCATGCACCAGAATCCACTTCTTTCAAGTCAGTAATACATTTTGGATGTGTACCTAGAGTTTAAAGCAGAAAAAACTGAACTTTTAGAATTTTAATTTTTTGACCAAAACGACAGCCCCGGGGGTTATAAACATGTTGATATGGTTGTGATTTTTTTTCTGACTGCGGTTTCAAAACCATGCACCAGAATGCACTTCTTTCAAGTCAGTAATACATTTTGGATGTGTACCTAGAGTTTAAAGCAGAAAAACAGGAATTTTTAGAATTTTCATTTTTTGACCAGAACGACAGCCCCGGGGGGTTATAAACATGTTGATATGGATGTGATTTTTTTTCTGACTGCGGTTTCAAAACCATGCACCAGAATCCACTTCTTTCAACTCAGTAATACATTTTGGATGTGTACCTAGAGTTTAAAGCAGAAAAACAGGAACTTTTAGAATTTTCATTTTTTGACCAAAACGACAGCCCCGGGGGTTATAAACATGTTGATATGGTTGTGATTTTTTTTCTGACTGCGGTTTCAAAACCATGCACCAGAATCCACTTCTTTCAACTCAGTAATACATTTTGGATGTGTACCTAGAGTTTAAAGCAGAAAAACAGGAACTTTTAGAATTTTCATTTTTTGACCAAAATGACAGCCCCGGGGGTTATAAACATGTTGATATGGATGTGATTTTTTTTCTGACTGCGATTTCAAAACCATGCACCAGATTCCACTTCTTTCAACTCAGTAATACATTTTGGATGTGTACCTAGAGTTTAAAGCAGAAAAATAGGAACTTTTAGAATTTTCATTTTTTGACCAAAACGACAGCCCCGGGAGTTATAAAAATGTTGATATATATGTGATTTTTTTTTCTGACTGCGGTTTCAAAACCATGCACCAGAATCCACTTCTTTCAACTCAGTAATACATTTTGGATGTGTACCTAGAGTTTAAAGCAGAAAAAACTGAACTTTTAGAATTTTCATTTTTTGACCAAAACGACAGCCCCGGGGGTTATAAACATGTTGATATGGTTGTGATTTTTTTTCTGACTGCGGTTTCAAAACCATGCACCAGAATGCACTTCTTTCAAGTCAGTAATACATTTTGGATGTGTACCTAGAGTTTAAAGCAGAAAAACAGGAACTTTTAGAATTTTCATTTTTTGACCAGAACGACAGCCCCGGGGGTTATAAACATGTTGATATGGATGTGATTTTTTTTCTGACTGCGGTTTCAAAACCATGCACCAGAATCCACTTCTTTCAACTCAGTAATACATTTTGGATGTGTACCTAGAGTTTAAAGCAGAAAAACAGGAACTTTTAGAATTTTCATTTTTTGACCAGAACGACAGCCCCGGGGGTTATAAACATGTTGATATGGATGTGATTTTTTTTCTGACTGCGGTTTCAAAACCATGCACCAGAATCCACTTCTTTCAACTCAGTAATACATTTTGGATGTGTACCTAGAGTTTAAAGCAGAAAAATAGGAACTTTTAGAATTTTCATTTTTTGACCAAAACGACAGCCCCGGGAGTTATAAAAATGTTGATATATATGTGATTTTTTTTTCTGACTGCGGTTTCAAAACCATGCACCAGAATCCACTTCTTTCAACTCAGTAATACATTTTGGATGTGTACCTAGAGTTTAAAGCAGAAAAAACTGAACTTTTAGAATTTTCATTTTTTGACCAAAACGACAGCCCCGGGGGTTATAAACATGTTGATATGGTTGTGATTTTTTTTCTGACTGCTGTTTCAAAACCATGCACCAGAATGCACTTCTTTCAACTCAGTAATACATTTTGGATGTGTACCTAGAGTTTAAAGCAGAAAAATAGGAACTTTTAGAATTTTCATTTTTTGACCAAAACGACAGCCCCGGGAGTTATAAAAATGTTGATATATATGTGATTTTTTTTTCTGACTGCGGTTTCAAAACCATGCACCAGAATCCACTTCTTTCAAGTCAGTAATACATTTTGGATGTGTACCTAGAGTTTAAAGCAGAAAAAACTGAACTTTTAGAATTTTAATTTTTTGACCAAAACGACAGCCCCGGGGGTTATAAACATGTTGATATGGTTGTGATTTTTTTTCTGACTGCGGTTTCAAAACCATGCACCAGAATGCACTTCTTTCAAGTCAGTAATACATTTTGGATGTGTACCTAGAGTTTAAAGCAGAAAAACAGGAATTTTTAGAATTTTCATTTTTTGACCAGAACGACAGCCCCGGGGGGTTATAAACATGTTGATATAGATGTGATTTTTTTTCTGACTGCGGTTTCAAAACCATGCACCAGAATCCACATCTTTCAACTCAGTAATACATTTTGGATGTGTACCTAGAGTTTAAAGCAGAAAAACAGGAACTTTTAGAATTTTCATTTTTTTGACCAAAACGACAGCCCCAGGGGTTATAAACATGTTGATATGGATGTGATTTTTTTTCTGACTGCGGTTTCAAAACCATGCACCAGAATCCACTTCTTTCAACTCAGTAATACATTTTGGATGTGTACCTAGAGTTTAAAGCAGAAAAACAGGAACTTTTAGAATTTTCATTTTTTGACCAAAACGACAGCCCCGGGAGTTATAAAAATGTTGATATATATGTGATTTTTTTTTCTGACTGCGGTTTCAAAACCATGCACCAGAATCCACTTCTTTCAAGTCAGTAATACATTTTGGATGTGTACCTAGAGTTTAAAGCAGAAAAAACTGAACTTTTAGAATTTTCATTTTTTGACCAAAACGACAGCCCCGGGGGTTATAAACATGTTGATATGGTTGTGATTTTTTTTCTGACTGCGGTTTCAAAACCATGCACCAGAATGCACTTCTTTCAAGTCAGTAATACATTTTGGATGTGTACCTAGAGTTTAAAGCAGAAAAACAGGAACTTTTAGAATTTTCATTTTTTGACCAGAACGACAGCCCCGGGGGTTATAAACATGTTGATATGGATGTGATTTTTTTTCTGACTGCGGTTTCAAAACCATGCACCAGAATCCACTTCTTTCAACTCAGTAATACATTTTGGATGTGTACCTAGAGTTTAAAGCAGAAAAACAGGAACTTTTAGAATTTTCATTTTTTGACCAAAATGACAGCCCCGGGGGTTATAAACATGTTGATATGGATGTGATTTTTTTTCTGACTGCGATTTCAAAACCATGCACCAGATTCCACTTCTTTCAACTCAGTAATACATTTTGGATGTGTACCTAGAGTTTAAAGCAGAAAAATAGGAACTTTTAGAATTTTCATTTTTTGACCAAAACGACAGCCCCGGGAGTTATAAAAATGTTGATATATATGTGATTTTTTTTTCTGACTGCGGTTTCAAAACCATGCACCAGAATCCACTTCTTTCAAGTCAGTAATACATTTTGGATGTGTACCTAGAGTTTAAAGCAGAAAAAACTGAACTTTTAGAATTTTCATTTTTTGACCAAAACGACAGCCCCGGGGGTTATAAACATGTTGATATGGTTGTGATTTTTTTTCTGACTGCGGTTTCAAAACCATGCACCAGAATGCACTTCTTTCAAGTCAGTAATACATTTTGGATGTGTACCTAGAGTTTAAAGCAGAAAAACAGGAACTTTTAGAATTTTCATTTTTTGACCAGAACGACAGCCCCGGGGGTTATAAACATGTTGATATGGATGTGATTTTTTTTCTGACTGCGGTTTCAAAACCATGCACCAGAATCCACTTCTTTCAACTCAGTAATACATTTTGGATGTGTACCTAGAGTTTAAAGCAGAAAAACAGGAACTTTTAGAATTTTCATTTTTTGACCAGAACGACAGCCCCGGGGGTTATAAACATGTTGATATGGATGTGATTTTTTTTCTGACTGCGGTTTCAAAACCATGCACCAGAATCCACTTCTTTCAACTCAGTAATACATTTTGGATGTGTACCTAGAGTTTAAAGCAGAAAAAACTGAACTTTTAGAATTTTCATTTTTTGACCAAAACGACAGCCCCGGGGATTATAAACATGTTGATATGGTTGTGATTTTTTTTCTGACTGCGGTTTCAAAACCATGCACCAGAATGCACTTCTTTCAACTCAGTAATACATTTTGGATGTGTACCTAGAGTTTAAAGCAGAAAAATAGGAACTTTTAGAATTTTCATTTTTTGACCAAAACGACAGCCCCGGGAGTTATAAAAATGTTGATATATATGTGATTTTTTTTCTGACTGCGGTTTCAAAACCATGCACCAGAATCCACTTCTTTCAAGTCAGTAATACATTTTGGATGTGTACCTAGAGTTTAAAGCAGAAAAAACTGAACTTTTAGAATTTTAATTTTTTGACCAAAACGACAGCCCCGGGGGTTATAAACATGTTGATATGGTTGTGATTTTTTTTCTGACTGCGGTTTCAAAACCATGCACCAGAATGCACTTCTTTCAAGTCAGTAATACATTTTGGATGTGTACCTAGAGTTTAAAGCAGAAAAACAGGAATTTTTAGAATTTTCATTTTTTGACCAGAACGACAGCCCCGGGGAGTTATAAACATGTTGATATGGATGTGATTTTTTTTCTGACTGCGGTTTCAAAACCATGCACCAGAATCCACTTCTTAAAACTCAGTAATACATTTTGGATGTGTACCTAGAGTTTAAAGCAGAAAAACAGGAACTTTTAGAATTTTCATTTTTTTGACCAAAACGACAGCCCCGGGGGTTATAAACATGTTGATATGGATGTGATTTTTTTTTCTGACTGCGGTTTCAAAACCATGCACCAGAATCCACTTCTTTCAACTCAGTAATACATTTTGGATGTGTACCTAGAGTTTAAAGCAGAAAAACAGGAACTTTTAGAATTTTCATTTTTTTGACCAAAACGACAGCCCCGGGAGTTATAAAAATGTTGATATATATGTGATTTTTTTTTCTGACTGCGGTTTCAAAACCATGCACCAGAATCCACTTCTTTCAAGTCAGTAATACATTTTGGATGTGTACCTAGAGTTTAAAGCAGAAAAAACTGAACTTTTAGAATTTTAATTTTTTGACCAAAACGACAGCCCCGGGGGTTATAAACATGTTGATATGGTTGTGATTTTTTTTCTGACTGCGGTTTCAAAACCATGCACCAGAATGCACTTCTTTCAAGTCAGTAATACATTTTGGATGTGTACCTAGAGTTTAAAGCAGAAAAACAGGAATTTTTAGAATTTTCATTTTTTGACCAGAACGACAGCCCCGGGGAGTTATAAACATGTTGATATGGATGTGATTTTTTTTCTGACTGCGGTTTCAAAACCATGCACCAGAATCCACTTCTTAAAACTCAGTAATACATTTTGGATGTGTACCTAGAGTTTAAAGCAGAAAAACAGGAACTTTTAGAATTTTCATTTTTTTGACCAAAACGACAGCCCCGGGGGTTATAAACATGTTGATATGGATGTGATTTTTTTTTCTGACTGCGGTTTCAAAACCATGCACCAGAATCCACTTCTTTCAACTCAGTAATACATTTTGGATGTGTAACTAGAGTTTAAAGCAGAAAAACAGGAACTTTTAGAATTTTCATTTTTTTGACCAAAACGACAGCCCCGGGAGTTATAAACATGTTGATATGGATGTGATTTTTTTTCTGACTGCGGTTTCAAAACCATGCACCAGAATCCACTTCTTTCAACTCAGTAATACATTTTGGATGTGTACCTAGAGTTTAAAGCAGAAAAACAGGAACTTTTAGAATTTTCATTTTTTGACCAAAACGACAGCCCCGGGAGTTATAAAAATGTTGATATATATGTGATTTTTTTTTTCTGACTGCGGTTTCAAAACCATGCACCAGAATCCACTTCTTTCAAGTCAGTAATACATTTTGGATGTGTACCTAGAGTTTAAAGCAGAAAAAACTGAACTTTTAGAATTTTCATTTTTTGACCAAAACGACAGCCCCGGGGGTTATAAACATGTTGATATGGTTGTGATTTTTTTTCTGACTGCGGTTTCAAAACCATGCACCAGAATGCACTTCTTTCAAGTCAGTAATACATTTTGGATGTGTACCTAGAGTTTAAAGCAGAAAAACAGGAACTTTTAGAATTTTCATTTTTTGACCAGAACGACAGCCCCGGGGGTTATAAACATGTTGATATGGATGTGATTTTTTTTCTGACTGCGGTTTCAAAACCATGCACCAGAATCCACTTATTTCAACTCAGTAATACATTTTGGATGTGTACCTAGAGTTTAAAGCAGAAAAACAGGAACTTTTAGAATTTTCATTTTTTGACCAGAACGACAGCCCCGGGGGTTTTAAACATGTTGATATGGATGTGATTTTTTTTCTGACTGCGGTTTCAAAACCATGCACCAGAATCCACTTCTTTCAACTCAGTAATACATTTTGGATGTGTACCTAGAGTTTAAAGCAGAAAAATAGGAACTTTTAGAATTTTCATTTTTTGACCAAAACGACAGCCCCGGGAGTTATAAAAATGTTGATATATATGTGATTTTTTTTTTCTGACTGCGGTTTCAAAACCATGCACCAGAATCCACTTCTTTCAACTCAGTAATACATTTTGGATGTGTACCTAGAGTTTAAAGCAGAAAAAACTGAACTTTTAGAATTTTCATTTTTTGACCAAAACGACAGCCCCGGGGGTTATAAACATGTTGATATGGTTGTGATTTTTTTTCTGACTGCGGTTTCAAAACCATGCACCAGAATGCACTTCTTTCAACTCAGTAATACATTTTGGATGTGTACCTAGAGTTTAAAGCAGAAAAATAGGAACTTTTAGAATTTTCATTTTTTGACCAGAACGACAGCCCCGGGGAGTAATAAACATGTTGATATGGATGTGATTTTTTTTCTGACTGCGGTTTCAAAACCATGCACCAGAATCCACTTCTTTCAACTCAGTAATACATTTTGGATGTGTACCTAGAGTTTAAAGCAGAAAAACAGGAACTTTTAGAATTTTCATTTTTTTGACCAAAAGGACAGGGGTTATAAACATGTTGATATGGATGTGATTTTTTTTCTGACTGCGGTTTCAAAACCATGCACCAGAATCCACTTCTTTCAACTCAGTAATACATTTTGGATGTGTACCTAGAGTTTAAAGCAGAAAAACAGGAACTTTTAGAATTTTCATTTTTTGACCAGAACGACAGCCCCGGGGGTTATAAACATGTTGATATGGATGTGATTTTTTTTTCTGACTGCGGTTTCAAAACCATGCACCAGAATCCACTTCTTTCAACTCAGTAATACATTTTGGATGTGTACCTAGAGTTTAAAGCAGAAAAACAGGAACTTTTAGAATTTTCATTTTTTTGACCAAAACGACAGCCCCGGGAGTTATAAACATGTTGATATGGATGTGATTTTTTTTCTGACTGCGGTTTCAAAACCATGCACCAGAATCCACTTCTTTCAACTCAGTAATACATTTTGGATGTGTACCTAGAGTTTAAAGCAGAAAAAACTGAACTTTTAGAATTTTCATTTTTTGACCAAAACGACAGCCCCGGGGGTTATAAACATGTTGATATGGTTGTGATTTTTTTTCTGACTGCGGTTTCAAAACCATGCACCAGAATGCACTTCTTTCAAGTCAGTAATACATTTTGGATGCGTACCTAGAGTTTAAAGCAGAAAAACAGGAACTTTTAGAATTTTCATTTTTTGACCAGAACGACAGCCCCGGGGGTTATAAACATGTTGATATGGATGTGATTTTTTTTCTGACTGCGGTTTCAAAACCATGCACCAGAATCCACTTCTTTCAACTCAGTAATACATTTTGGATGTGTACCTAGAGTTTAAAGCAGAAAAACAGGAACTTTTAGAATTTTCATTTTTTGACCAAAACGACAGCCCCGGGAGTTATAAAAATGTTGATATATATGTGATTTTTTTTTCTGACTGCGGTTTCAAAACCATGCACCAGAATCCACTTCTTTCAAGTCAGTAATACATTTTGGATGTGTACCTAGAGTTTAAAGCAGAAAAAACTGAACTTTTAGAATTTTCATTTTTTGACCAAAACGACAGCCCCGGGGGTTATAAACATGTTGATATGGTTGTGATTTTTTTTCTGACTGCGGTTTCAAAACCATGCACCAGAATGCACTTCTTTCAAGTCAGTAATACATTTTGGATGTGTACCTAGAGTTTAAAGCAGAAAAACAGGAACTTTTAGAATGTTCATTTTTTGACCAGAACGACAGCCCCGGGGGTTATAAACATGTTGATATGGATGTGATTTTTTTTCTGACTGCGGTTTCAAAACCATGCACCAGAATCCACTTCTTTCAACTCAGTAATACATTTTGGATGTGTACCTAGAGTTTAAAGCAGAAAAACAGGAACTTTTAGAATTTTCATTTTTTGACCAAAATGACAGCCCCGGGGGTTATAAACATGTTGATATGGATGTAATTTTTTTTCTGACTGCGGTTTGAAAACCATGCACCAGAATCCACTTCTTTCAACTCAGTAATACATTTTGGATGTGTACCTAGAGTTTAAAGCAGAAAAACAGGAACTTTTAGAATTTTCATTTTTTGACCAAAACGACAGCCCCGGGAGTTATAAAAATGTTGATATATATGTGATTTTTTTTTCTGACTGCGGTTTCAAAACCATGCACCAAAATCCACTTCTTTCAAGTCAGTAATACATTTTGGATGTGTACCTAGAGTTTAAAGCAGAAAAACAGGAACTTTTAGAATTTTCATTTTTTGACCAGAACGACAGCCCCGGGGGTTATAAACATGTTGATATGGATGTGATTTTTTTTCTGACTGCGGTTTCAAAACCATGCACCAGAATCCACTTCTTTCAACTCAGTAATACATTTTGGATGTGTACCTAGAGTTTAAAGCAGAAAAACAGGAACTTTTAGAATTTTCATTTTTTGACCAGAACGACAGCCCCGGGGGTTATAAACATGTTGATATGGATGTGATTTTTTTTCTGACTGCGGTTTCAAAACCATGCACCAGAATCCACTTCTTTCAACTCAGAAATACATTTTGGATGTGTACCTAGAGTTTAAAGCAGAAAAATAGGAACTTTTAGAATTTTCATTTTTTGACCAAAACGACAGCCCCGGGAGTTATAAAAATGTTGATATATATGTGATTTTTTTTTTCTGACTGCGGTTTCAAAACCATGCACCAGAATCCACTTCTTTCAACTCAGTAATACATTTTAGATGTGTACCTAGAGTTTAAAGCAGAAAAAACTGAACTTTTAGAATTTTCATTTTTTGACCAAAACGACAGCCCCGGGGGTTATAAACATGTTGATATGGTTGTGATTTTTTTTCTGACTGCGGTTTCAAAACCATGCACCAGAATGCACTTCTCTCAACTCAGTAATACATTTTGGATGTGTACCTAGAGTTTAAAGCAGAAAAATAGGAACTTTTAGAATTTTCATTTTTTGACCAAAACGACAGCCCCGGGAGTTATAAAAATGTTGATATATATGTGATTTTTTTTTCTGACTGCGGTTTCAAAACCATGCACCAGAATCCACTTCTTTCAAGTCAGTAATACATTTTGGATGTGTACCTAGAGTTTAAAGCAGAAAAAACTGAACTTTTAGAATTTTAATTTTTTGACCAAAACGACAGCCCCGGGGGTTATAAACATGTTGATATGGTTGTGATTTTTTTTCTGACTGCGGTTTCAAAACCATGCACCAGATTCCACTTCTTTCAACTCAGTAATACATTTTGGATGTGTACCTAGAGTTTAAAGCAGAAAAACAGGAATTTTTTGAATTTTCATTTTTTGACCAGAACGACAGCCCCGGGGGGTTATAAACATGTTGATATGGATGTGATTTTTTTTCTGACTGCGGTTTCAAAACCATGCACCAGAATCCACTTCTTTCAACTCAGTAATACATTTTGGATGTGTACCTAGAGTTTAAAGCAGAAAAACAGGAACTTTTAGAATTTTCATTTTTTGACCAAAACGACAGCCCCGGGAGTTATAAAAATGTTGATATATATGTGATTTTTTTTTCTGACTGCGGTTTCAAAACCATGCACCAGAATCCACTTCTTTCAAGTCAGTAATACATTTTGGATGTGTACCTAGAGTTTAAAGCAGAAAAAACTGAACTTTTAGAATTTTCATTTTTTGACCAAAACGACAGCCCCGGGGGTTATAAACATGTTGATATGGTTGTGATTTTTTTTCTGACTGCGGTTTCAAAACCATGCACCAGAATGCACTTCTTTCAAGTCAGTAATACATTTTGGATGTGTACCTAGAGTTTAAAGCAGAAAAACCGGAACTTTTAGAATTTTCATTTTTTGACCAGAACGACAGCCCCGGGGGTTATAAACATGTTGATATGGTTGTGATTTTTTTTCTGACTGCGGTTTCAAAACCATGCACCAGAATCCACTTCTTTCAACTCAGTAATACATTTTGGATGTGTACCTAGAGTTTAAAGCAGAAAAACAGGAACTTTTAGAATTTTCATTTTTTGACCAAAATGACAGCCCCGGGGGTTATAAACATGTTGATATGGATGTGATTTTTTTTCTGACTGCGATTTCAAAACCATGCACCAGATTCCACTTCTTTCAACTCAGTAATACATTTTGGATGTGTACCTAGAGTTTAAAGCAGAAAAATAGGAACTTTTAGAATTTTCATTTTTTGACCAAAACTACAGCACCGGGAGTTATAAAAATGTTGATATATATGTGATTTTTTTTTCTGACTGCGGTTTCAAAACCATGCACCAGAATCCACTTCTTTCAACTCAGTAATACATTTTGGATGTGTACCTAGAGTTTAAAGCAGAAAAACAGGAACTTTTAGAATTTTCATTTTTTGACCAGAACGACAGCCCCGGGGGTTATAAACATGTTGATATGGATGTGATTTTTTTTCTGACTGCGGTTTGAAAACCATGCACCAGAATCCACTTCTTTCAACTCAGTAATACATTTTGGATGTGTACCTAGAGTTTAAAGCAGAAAAACAGGAACTTTTAGAATTTTCATTTTTTGACCAAAACGACAGCCCCGGGAGTTATAAAAATGTTGATATATATGTGATTTTTTTTTCTGACTGCGGTTTCAAAACCATGCACCAGAATCCACTTCTTTCAAGTCAGTAATACATTTTGGATGTGTACCTAGAGTTTAAAGCAGAAAAAACTGAACTTTTAGAATTTTCATTTTTTGACCAAAACGACAGCCCCGGGGGTTATAAACATGTTGATATGGTTGTGATTTTTTTTCTGACTGCGGTTTCAAAACCATGCACCAGAATGCACTTCTTTCAAGTCAGTAATACATTTTGGATGTGTACCTAGAGTTTAAAGCAGAAAAACAGGAACTTTTAGAATTTTCATTTTTTGACCAGAACGACAGCCCCGGGGGTTATAAACATGTTGATATGGATGTGATTTTTTTTCTGACTGCGGTTTCAAAACCATGCACCAGAATCCACTTCTTAAAACTCAGTAATACATTTTGGATGTGTACCTAGAGTTTAAAGCAGAAAAACAGGAACTTTTAGAATTTTCATTTTTTTGACCAAAACGACAGCCCCGGGGGTTATAAACATGTTGATATGGATGTGATTTTTTTTTCTGACTGCGGTTTCAAAACCATGCACCAGAATCCACTTCTTTCAACTCAGTAATACATTTTGGATGTGTACCTAGAGTTTAAAGCAGAAAAACAGGAACTTTTAGAATTTTCATTTTTTTGACCAAAACGACAGCCCCGGGGGTTATAAACATGTTGATATGGATGTGATTTTTTTTCTGACTGCGGTTTCAAAACCATGCACCAGAATCCACTTCTTTCAACTCAGTAATACATTTTGGATGTGTACCTAGAGTTTAAAGCAGAAAAACAGGAACTTTTAGAATTTTCATTTTTTTGACCAAAACGACAGCCCCGGGGGTTATAAACATGTTGATATGGATGTGATTTTTTTTCTGACTGCGGTTTCAAAACCATGCACCAGAATCCACTTCTTTCAACTCAGTAATACATTTTGGATGTGTACCTAGAGTTTAAAGCAGAAAAATAGGAACTTTTAGAATTTTCATTTTTTGACCAAAACGACAGCCCCGGGAGTTATAAAAATGTTGATATATATGTGATTTTTTTTTCTGACTGCGGTTTCAAAACCATGCACCAGAATCCACTTCTTTCAACTCAGTAATACATTTTGGATGTGTACCTAGAGTTTAAAGCAGAAAAAACTGAACTTTTAGAATTTTCATTTTTTGACCAAAACGACAGCCCCGGGGGTTATAAACATGTTGATATGGTTGTGATTTTTTTTCTGACTGCGGTTTCAAAACCATGCACCAGAATGCACTTCTTTCAACTCAGTAATACATTTTGGATGTGTACCTAGAGTTTAAAGCAGAAAAATAGGAACTTTTAGAATTTTCATTTTTTGACCAAAACGACAGCCCCGGGGGTTATAAACATGTTGATATGGTTGTGATTTTTTTTCTGACTGCGGTTTCAAAACCATGCACCAGAATGCACTTCTTTCAAGTCAGTAATACATTTTGGATGTGTACCTAGAGTTTAAAGCAGAAAAACAGGAATTTTTAGAATTTTTATTTTTTGACCAGAACGACAGCCCCGGGGGATTATAAACATGTTGATATGGAAGTGATTTTTTTTCTGACTGCGGTTTCAAAACCATGCACCAGAATCCACTTCTTTCAACTCAGTAATACATTTTGGATGTGTACCTAGAGTTTAAAGCAGAAAAACAGGAACTTTTAGAATTTTCATTTTTTTGACCAAAACGACAGCCCCGGAGGTTATAAACATGTTGATATGGTTGTGATTTTTTTTCTGACTGCGGTTTCAAAACCATGCACCAGAATGCACTTCTTTCAAGTCAGTAATACATTTTGGATGTGTACCTAGAGTTTAAAGCAGAAAAACAGGAACTTTTAGAATTTTCATTTTTTGACCAGAACGACAGCCCCGGGGGTTATAAACATGTTGATATGGATGTGATTTTTTTTCTGACTGCGGTTTCAAAACCATGCACCAGAATCCACTTCTTAAAACTCAGTAATACATTTTGGATGTGTACCTAGAGTTTAAAGCAGAAAAACAGGAATTTTTAGAATTTTTATTTTTTGACCAGAACGACAGCCCCGGGGGAATATAAACATGTTGATATGGAAGTGATTTTTTTTCTGACTGCGGTTTCAAAACCATGCACCAGAATCCACTTCTTTCAACTCAGTAATACATTTTGGATGTGTACCTAGAGTTTAAAGCAGAAAAACAGGAACTTTTAGAATTTTCATTTTTTTGACCAAAACGACAGCCCCGGGGGTTATAAACATGTTGATATGGTTGTGATTTTTTTTCTGACTGCGGTTTCAAAACCATGCACCAGAATGCACTTCTTTCAAGTCAGTAATACATTTTGGATGTGTACCTAGAGTTTAAAGCAGAAAAACAGGAACTTTTAGAATTTTCATTTTTTGACCAAAACGATAGCCCATGGAGTTATAAAAATGTTGATATATATGTGATTTTTTTTTCTGACTGCGGTTTCAAAACCATGCACCAAAATCCACTTCTTCCAAGTCAGTAATACATTTTGGATGTGTACCTAGAGTTTAAAGCAGAAAAAACTGAACTTTTAGAATTTTCATTTTTTGACCAAAACGACAGCCCCGGGGGTTATAAACATGTTGATATGGTTGTGATTTTTTTTCTGACTGCGGTTTCAAAACCATGCACCAGAATGCACTTCTTTCAAGTCAGTAATACATTTTGGATGTGTACCTAGAGTTTAAAGCAGAAAAACAGGAACTTTTAGAATTTTCATTTTTTGACCAGAACGACAGCCCCGGGGGTTATAAACATGTTGATATGGATGTGATTTTTTTTCTGACTGCGGTTTCAAAACCATGCACCAGAATCCACTTCTTAAAACTCAGTAATACATTTTGGATGTGTACCTAGAGTTTAAAGCAGAAAAACAGGAACTTTTAGAATTTTCATTTTTTTGACCAAAACGACATCCCCGGGGGTTATAAACATGTTGATATGGATGTGATTTTTTTTCTGACTGCGGTTTCAAAACCATGCACCAGAATCCACTTCTTTCAACTCAGTAATACATTTTGGATGTGTACCTAGAGTTTAAAGCAGAAAAACAGGAACTTTTAGAATTTTCATTTTTTGACCAAAACGACAGCCCCGGGAGTTATAAAAATGTTGATATATATGTGATTTTTTTTTTCTGACTGCGGTTTCAAAACCATGCACCAGAATCCACTTCTTTCAAGTCAGTAATACATTTTGGATGTGTACCTAGAGTTTAAAGCAGAAAAAACTGAACTTTTAGAATTTTCATTTTTTGACCAAAACGACAGCCCCGGGGGTTATAAACATGTTGATATGGTTGTGATTTTTTTTCTGACTGCGGTTTCAAAACCATGCACCAGAATGCACTTCTTTCAAGTCAGTAATACATTTTGGATGTGTACCTAGAGTTTAAAGCAGAAAAACAGGAACTTTTAGAATTTTCATTTTTTGACCAGAACGACAGCCCCGGGGGTTATAAACATGTTGATATGGATGTGATTTTTTTTCTGACTGCGGTTTCAAAACCATGCACCAGAATCCACTTCTTTCAACTCAGTAATACATTTTGGATGTGTACCTAGAGTTTAAAGCAGAAAAACAGGAACTTTTAGAATTTTCATTTTTTGACCAGAACGACAGCCCCGGGGGTTATAAACATGTTGATATGGATGTGATTTTTTTTCTGACTGCGGTTTCAAAACCATGCACCAGAATCCACTTCTTTCAACTCAGTAATACATTTTGGATGTGTACCTAGAGTTTAAAGCAGAAAAATAGGAACTTTTAGAATTTTCATTTTTTGACCAAAACGACAGCCCCGGGAGTTATAAAAATGTTGATATATATGTGATTTTTTTTTCTGACTGCGGTTTCAAAACCATGCACCAGAATCCACTTCTTTCAACTCAGTAATACATTTTGGATGTGTACCTAGAGTTTAAAGCAGAAAAAACTGAACTTTTAGAATTTTCATTTTTTGACCAAAACGACAGCCCCGGGGGTTATAAACATGTTGATATGGTTGTGATTTTTTTTCTGACTGCTGTTTCAAAACCATGCACCAGAATGCACTTCTTTCAACTCAGTAATACATTTTGGATGTGTACCTAGAGTTTAAAGCAGAAAAATAGGAACTTTTAGAATTTTCATTTTTTGACCAAAACGACAGCCCCGGGAGTTATAAAAATGTTGATATATATGTGATTTTTTTTTCTGACTGCGGTTTCAAAACCATGCACCAGAATCCACTTCTTTCAAGTCAGTAATACATTTTGGATGTGTACCTAGAGTTTAAAGCAGAAAAAACTGAACTTTTAGAATTTTAATTTTTTGACCAAAACGACAGCCCCGGGGGTTATAAACATGTTGATATGGTTGTGATTTTTTTTCTGACTGCGGTTTCAAAACCATGCACCAGAATGCACTTCTTTCAAGTCAGTAATACATTTTGGATGTGTACCTAGAGTTTAAAGCAGAAAAACAGGAATTTTTAGAATTTTCATTTTTTGACCAGAACGACAGCCCCGGGGGGTTATAAACATGTTGATATGGATGTGATTTTTTTTCTGACTGCGGTTTCAAAACCATGCACCAGAATCCACTTCTTTCAACTCAGTAATACATTTTGAATGTGTACCTAGAGTTTAAAGCAGAAAAACAGGAACTTTTAGAATTTTCATTTTTTTGACCAAAACGACAGCCCCAGGGGTTATAAACATGTTGATATGGATGTGATTTTTTTTCTGACTGCGGTTTCAAAACCATGCACCAGAATCCACTTCTTTCAACTCAGTAATACATTTTGGATGTGTACCTAGAGTTTAAAGCAGAAAAACAGGAACTTTTAGAATTTTCATTTTTTGACCAAAACGACAGCCCCGGGAGTTATAAAAATGTTGATATATATGTGATTTTTTTTTCTGACTGCGGTTTCAAAACCATGCACCAGAATCCACTTCTTTCAAGTCAGTAATACATTTTGGATGTGTACCTAGAGTTTAAAGCAGAAAAAACTGAACTTTTAGAATTTTCATTTTTTGACCAAAACGACAGCCCCGGGGGTTATAAACATGTTGATATGGTTGTGATTTTTTTTCTGACTGCGGTTTCAAAACCATGCACCAGAATGCACTTCTTTCAAGTCAGTAATACATTTTGGATGTGTACCTAGAGTTTAAAGCAGAAAAACAGGAACTTTTAGAATTTTCATTTTTTGACCAGAACGACAGCCCCGGGGGTTATAAACATGTTGATATGGATGTGATTTTTTTTCTGACTGCGGTTTCAAAACCATGCACCAGAATCCACTTCTTTCAACTCAGTAATACATTTTGGATGTGTACCTAGAGTTTAAAGCAGAAAAACAGGAACTTTTAGAATTTTCATTTTTTGACCAAAATGACAGCCCTGGGGGTTATAAACATGTTGATATGGATGTGATTTTTTTTCTGACTGCGATTTCAAAACCATGCAACAGATTCCACTTCTTTCAAGTCAGTAATACATTTTGGATGTGTACCTAGAGTTTAAAGCAGAAAAAACTGAACTTTTAGAATTTTAATTTTTTGACCAAAACGACAGCCCCGGGGGTTATAAACATGTTGATATGGTTGTGATTTTTTTTCTGACTGCGGTTTCAAAACCATGCACCAGAATGCACTTCTTTCAAGTCAGTAATACATTTTGGATGTGTACCTAGAGTTTAAAGCAGAAAAACAGGAATTTTTAGAATTTTCATTTTTTGACCAGAACGACAGCCCCGGGGGGTTATAAACATGTTGATATGGATGTGATTTTTTTTCTGACTGCGGTTTCAAAACCATGCACCAGAATCCACTTCTTTCAACTCAGTAATACATTTTGGATGTGTACCTAGAGTTTAAAGCAGAAAAACAGGAACTTTTAGAATTTTCATTTTTTTGACCAAAACGACAGCCCCAGGGGTTATAAACATGTTGATATGGATGTGATTTTTTTTCTGACTGCGGTTTCAAAACCATGCACCAGAATCCACTTCTTTCAACTCAGTAATACATTTTGGATGTGTACCTAGAGTTTAAAGCAGAAAAACAGGAACTTTTAGAATTTTAATTTTTTGACCAAAACGACAGCCCCGGGAGTTATAAAAATGTTGATATATATGTGATTTTTTTTTCTGACTGCGGTTTCAAAACCATGCACCAGAATCCACTTCTTTCAAGTCAGTAATACATTTTGGATGTGTACCTAGAGTTTAAAGCAGAAAAAACTGAACTTTTAGAATTTTCATTTTTTGACCAAAACGACAGCCCCGGGGGTTATAAACATGTTGATATGGTTGTGATTTTTTTTCTGACTGCGGTTTCAAAACCATGCACCAGATTCCACTTCTTTCAACTCAGTAATACATTTTGGATGTGTACCTAGAGTTTAAAGCAGAAAAATAGGAACTTTTAGAATTTTCATTTTTTTGACCAAAACGACAGCCCCGGGGGTTATAAACATGTTGATATGGTTGTGATTTTTTTTCTGACTGCGGTTTCAAAACCATGCACCAGAATCCACTTCTTTCAACTCAGTAATACATTTTGGATGTGTACCTAGAGTTTAAAGCAGAAAAACAGGAACTTTTAGAATTTTCATTTTTTGACCAAAACGACAGCCCCGGGAGTTATAAAAATGTTGATATATATGTGATTTTTTTTTCTGACTGCGGTTTCAAAACCATGCACCAAAATCCACTTCTTTCAAGTCAGTAATACATTTTGGATGTGTACCTAGAGTTTAAAGCAGAAAAAACTGAACTTTTAGAATTTTCATTTTTTGACCAAAACGACAGCCCCGGGGGTTATAAACATGTTGATATGGTTGTGATTTTTTTTCTGACTGCGGTTTCAAAACCATGCACCAGAATGCACTTCTTTCAAGTCAGTAATACATTTTGGATGTGTACCTAGAGTTTAAAGCAGAAAAACAGGAACTTTTAGAATTTTCATTTTTTGACCAGAACGACAGCCCCGGGGGTTATAAACATGTTGATATGGATGTGATTTTTTTTCTGACTGCGGTTTCAAAACCATGCACCAGAATCCACTTCTTAAAACTCAGTAATACATTTTGGATGTGTACCTAGAGTTTAAAGCAGAAAAACAGGAACTTTTAGAATTTTCATTTTTTTGACCAAAACGACAGCCCCGGGGGTTATAAACATGTTGATATGGATGTGATTTTTTTTCTGACTGCGGTTTCAAAACCATGCACCAGAATCCACTTCTTTCAACTCAGTAATACATTTTGGATGTGTACCTAGAGTTTAAAGCAGAAAAACAGGAACTTTTAGAATTTTCATTTTTTGACCAAAACGACAGCCCCGGGAGTTATAAAAATGTTGATATATATGTGATTTTTTTTTTCTGACTGCGGTTTCAAAACCATGCACCAGAATCCACTTCTTTCAAGTCAGTAATACATTTTGGATGTGTACCTAGAGTTTAAAGCAGAAAAAACTGAACTTTTAGAATTTTCATTTTTTGACCAAAACGACAGCCCCGGGGGTTATAAACATGTTGATATGGTTGTGATTTTTTTTCTGACTGCGGTTTCAAAACCATGCACCAGAATGCACTTCTTTCAAGTCAGTAATACATTTTGGATGTGTACCTAGAGTTTAAAGCAGAAAAACAGGAACTTTTAGAATTTTCATTTTTTGACCAGAACGACAGCCCCGGGGGTTATAAACATGTTGATATGGATGTGATTTTTTTTCTGACTGCGGTTTCAAAACCATGCACCAGAATCCACTTCTTTCAACTCAGTAATACATTTTGGATGTGTACCTAGAGTTTAAAGCAGAAAAACAGGAACTTTTAGAATTTTCATTTTTTGACCAGAACGACAGCCCCGGGGGTTATAAACATGTTGATATGGATGTGATTTTTTTTCTGACTGCGGTTTCAAAACCATGCACCAGAATCCACTTCTTTCAACTCAGTAATACATTTTGGATGTGTACCTAGAGTTTAAAGCAGAAAAATAGGAACTTTTAGAATTTTCATTTTTTGACCAAAACGACAGCCCCGGGAGTTATAAAAATGTTGATATATATGTGATTTTTTTTTCTGACTGCGGTTTCAAAACCATGCACCAGAATCCACTTCTTTCAACTCAGTAATACATTTTGGATGTGTACCTAGAGTTTAAAGCAGAAAAAACTGAACTTTTAGAATTTTCATTTTTTGACCAAAACGACAGCCCCGGGGGTTATAAACATGTTGATATGGTTGTGATTTTTTTTCTGACTGCTGTTTCAAAACCATGCACCAGAATGCACTTCTTTCAACTCAGTAATACATTTTGGATGTGTACCTAGAGTTTAAAGCAGAAAAATAGGAACTTTTAGAATTTTCATTTTTTGACCAAAACGACAGCCCCGGGAGTTATAAAAATGTTGATATATATGTGATTTTTTTTTCTGACTGCGGTTTCAAAACCATGCACCAGAATCCACTTCTTTCAAGTCAGTAATACATTTTGGATGTGTACCTAGAGTTTAAAGCAGAAAAAACTGAACTTTTAGAATTTTAATTTTTTGACCAAAACGACAGCCCCGGGGGTTATAAACATGTTGATATGGTTGTGATTTTTTTTCTGACTGCGGTTTCAAAACCATGCACCAGAATGCACTTCTTTCAAGTCAGTAATACATTTTGGATGTGTACCTAGAGTTTAAAGCAGAAAAACAGGAATTTTTAGAATTTTCATTTTTTGACCAGAACGACAGCCCCGGGGGGTTATAAACATGTTGATATGGATGTGATTTTTTTTCTGACTGCGGTTTCAAAACCATGCACCAGAATCCACTTCTTTCAACTCAGTAATACATTTTGGATGTGTACCTAGAGTTTAAAGCAGAAAAACAGGAACTTTTAGAATTTTCATTTTTTGACCAAAACGACAGCCCCGGGGGTTATAAACATGTTGATATGGTTGTGATTTTTTTTCTGACTGCGGTTTCAAAACCATGCACCAGAATCCACTTCTTTCAACTCAGTAATACATTTTGGATGTGTACCTAGAGTTTAAAGCAGAAAAACAGGAACTTTTAGAATTTTCATTTTTTGACCAAAATGACAGCCCCGGGGGTTATAAACATGTTGATATGGATGTGATTTTTTTTCTGACTGCGATTTCAAAACCATGCACCAGATTCCACTTCTTTCAACTCAGTAATACATTTTGGATGTGTACCTAGAGTTTAAAGCAGAAAAATAGGAACTTTTAGAATTTTCATTTTTTGACCAAAACGACAGCCCCGGGAGTTATAAAAATGTTGATATATATGTGATTTTTTTTTCTGACTGCGGTTTCAAAACCATGCACCAGAATCCACTTCTTTCAACTCAGTAATACATTTTGGATGTGTACCTAGAGTTTAAAGCAGAAAAAACTGAACTTTTAGAATTTTCATTTTTTGACCAAAACGACAGCCCCGGGGGTTATAAACATGTTGATATGGTTGTGATTTTTTTTCTGACTGCGGTTTCAAAACCATGCACCAGAATGCACTTCTTTCAAGTCAGTAATACATTTTGGATGTGTACCTAGAGTTTAAAGCAGAAAAACAGGAACTTTTAGAATTTTCATTTTTTGACCAGAACGACAGCCCCGGGGGTTATAAACATGTTGATATGGATGTGATTTTTTTTCTGACTGCGGTTTCAAATCCATGCACCAGAATCCACTTCTTTCAACTCAGTAATACATTTTGGATGTGTACCTAGAGTTTAAAGCAGAAAAACAGGAACTTTTAGAATTTTCATTTTTTGACCAAAACGACAGCCCCGGGAGTTATAAAAATGTTGATATATATGTGATTTTTTTTTCTGACTGCGGTTTCAAAACCATGCACCAGAATCCACTTCTTTCAAGTCAGTAATACATTTTGGATGTGTACCTAGAGTTTAAAGCAGAAAAAACTGAACTTTTAGAATTTTCATTTTTTGACCAAAACGACAGCCCCGGGGGTTATAAACATGTTGATATGGTTGTGATTTTTTTTCTGACTGCGGTTTCAAAACCATGCACCAGAATGCACTTCTTTCAAGTCAGTAATACATTTTGGATGTGTACCTAGAGTTTAAAGCAGAAAAACAGGAACTTTTAGAATTTTCATTTTTTGACCAGAACGACAGCCCCGGGGGTTATAAACATGTTGATATGGATGTGATTTTTTTTCTGACTGCGGTTTCAAAACCATGCACCAGAATCCACTTCTTTCAACTCAGTAATACATTTTGGATGTGTACCTAGAGTTTAAAGCAGAAAAACAGGAACTTTTAGAATTTTCATTTTTTGACCAGAACGACAGCCCCGGGGGTTATAAACATGTTGATATGGATGTGATTTTTTTTCTGACTGCGGTTTCAAAACCATGCACCAGAATCCACTTCTTTCAACTCAGTAATACATTTTGGATGTGTACCTAGAGTTTAAAGCAGAAAAATAGGAACTTTTAGAATTTTCATTTTTTGACCAAAACGACAGCCCCGGGAGTTATAAAAATGTTGATATATATGTGATTTTTTTTTCTGACTGCGGTTTCAAAACCATGCACCAGAATCCACTTCTTTCAACTCAGTAATACATTTTGGATGTGTACCTAGAGTTTAAAGCAGAAAAAACTGAACTTTTAGAATTTTCATTTTTTGACCAAAACGACAGCCCCGGGGGTTATAAACATGTTGATATGGTTGTGATTTTTTTTCTGACTGCTGTTTCAAAACCATGCACCAGAATGCACTTCTTTCAACTCAGTAATACATTTTGGATGTGTACCTAGAGTTTAAAGCAGAAAAATAGGAACTTTTAGAATTTTCATTTTTTGACCAAAACGACAGCCCCGGGAGTTATAAAAATGTTGATATATATGTGATTTTTTTTTCTGACTGCGGTTTCAAAACCATGCACCAGAATCCACTTCTTTCAAGTCAGTAATACATTTTGGATGTGTACCTAGAGTTTAAAGCAGAAAAAACTGAACTTTTAGAATTTTAATTTTTTGACCAAAACGACAGCCCCGGGGGTTATAAACATGTTGATATGGTTGTGATTTTTTTTCTGACTGCGGTTTCAAAACCATGCACCAGAATGCACTTCTTTCAAGTCAGTAATACATTTTGGATGTGTACCTAGAGTTTAAAGCAGAAAAACAGGAATTTTTAGAATTTTCATTTTTTGACCAGAACGACAGCCCCGGGGGGTTATAAACATGTTGATATGGATGTGATTTTTTTTCTGACTGCGGTTTCAAAACCATGCACCAGAATCCACATCTTTCAACTCAGTAATACATTTTGGATGTGTACCTAGAGTTTAAAGCAGAAAAACAGGAACTTTTAGAATTTTCATTTTTTTGACCAAAACGACAGCCCCAGGGGTTATAAACATGTTGATATGGATGTGATTTTTTTTCTGACTGCGGTTTCAAAACCATGCACCAGAATCCACTTCTTTCAACTCAGTAATACATTTTGGATGTGTACCTAGAGTTTAAAGCAGAAAAACAGGAACTTTTAGAATTTTCATTTTTTGACCAAAACGACAGCCCCGGGAGTTATAAAAATGTTGATATATATGTGATTTTTTTTTCTGACTGCGGTTTCAAAACCATGCACCAGAATCCACTTCTTTCAAGTCAGTAATACATTTTGGATGTGTACCTAGAGTTTAAAGCAGAAAAAACTGAACTTTTAGAATTTTCATTTTTTGACCAAAACGACAGCCCCGGGGGTTATAAACATGTTGATATGGTTGTGATTTTTTTTCTGACTGCGGTTTCAAAACCATGCACCAGAATGCACTTCTTTCAAGTCAGTAATACATTTTGGATGTGTACCTAGAGTTTAAAGCAGAAAAACAGGAACTTTTAGAATTTTCATTTTTTGACCAGAACGACAGCCCCGGGGGTTATAAACATGTTGATATGGATGTGATTTTTTTTCTGACTGCGGTTTCAAAACCATGCACCAGAATCCACTTCTTTCAACTCAGTAATACATTTTGGATGTGTACCTAGAGTTTAAAGCAGAAAAACAGGAACTTTTAGAATTTTCATTTTTTGACCAAAATGACAGCCCCGGGGGTTATAAACATGTTGATATGGATGTGATTTTTTTTCTGACTGCGATTTCAAAACCATGCACCAGATTCCACTTCTTTCAACTCAGTAATACATTTTGGATGTGTACCTAGAGTTTAAAGCAGAAAAATAGGAACTTTTAGAATTTTCATTTTTTGACCAAAACGACAGCCCCGGGAGTTATAAAAATGTTGATATATATGTGATTTTTTTTTCTGACTGCGGTTTCAAAACCATGCACCAGAATCCACTTCTTTCAAGTCAGTAATACATTTTGGATGTGTACCTAGAGTTTAAAGCAGAAAAAACTGAACTTTTAGAATTTTCATTTTTTGACCAAAACGACAGCCCCGGGGGTTATAAACATGTTGATATGGTTGTGATTTTTTTTCTGACTGCGGTTTCAAAACCATGCACCAGAATGCACTTCTTTCAAGTCAGTAATACATTTTGGATGTGTACCTAGAGTTTAAAGCAGAAAAACAGGAACTTTTAGAATTTTCATTTTTTGACCAGAACGACAGCCCCGGGGGTTATAAACATGTTGATATGGATGTGATTTTTTTTCTGACTGCGGTTTCAAAACCATGCACCAGAATCCACTTCTTAAAACTCAGTAATACATTTTGGATGTGTACCTAGAGTTTAAAGCAGAAAAACAGGAACTTTTAGAATTTTCATTTTTTTGACCAAAACGACAGCCCCGGGGGTTATAAACATGTTGATATGGATGTGATTTTTTTTTCTGACTGCGGTTTCAAAACCATGCACCAGAATCCACTTCTTTCAACTCAGTAATACATTTTGGATGTGTACCTAGAGTTTAAAGCAGAAAAACAGGAACTTTTAGAATTTTCATTTTTTTGACCAAAACGACAGCCCCGGGAGTTATAAACATGTTGATATGGATGTGATTTTTTTTCTGACTGCGGTTTCAAAACCATGCACCAGAATCCACTTCTTTCAACTCAGTAATACATTTTGGATGTGTACCTAGAGTTTAAAGCAGAAAAACAGGAACTTTTAGAATTTTCATTTTTTGACCAAAACGACAGCCCCGGGAGTTATAAAAATGTTGATATATATGTGATTTTTTTTTTCTGACTGCGGTTTCAAAACCATGCACCAGAATCCACTTCTTTCAAGTCAGTAATACATTTTGGATGTGTACCTAGAGTTTAAAGCAGAAAAAACTGAACTTTTAGAATTTTCATTTTTTGACCAAAACGACAGCCCCGGGGGTTATAAACATGTTGATATGGTTGTGATTTTTTTTCTGACTGCGGTTTCAAAACCATGCACCAGAATGCACTTCTTTCAAGTCAGTAATACATTTTGGATGTGTACCTAGAGTTTAAAGCAGAAAAACAGGAACTTTTAGAATTTTCATTTTTTGACCAGAACGACAGCCCCGGGGGTTATAAACATGTTGATATGGATGTGATTTTTTTTCTGACTGCGGTTTCAAAACCATGCACCAGAATCCACTTCTTTCAACTCAGTAATACATTTTGGATGTGTACCTAGAGTTTAAAGCAGAAAAACAGGAACTTTTAGAATTTTCATTTTTTGACCAGAACGACAGCCCCGGGGGTTATAAACATGTTGATATGGATGTGATTTTTTTTCTGACTGCGGTTTCAAAACCATGCACCAGAATCCACTTCTTTCAACTCAGTAATACATTTTGGATGTGTACCTAGAGTTTAAAGCAGAAAAAACTGAACTTTTAGAATTTTCATTTTTTGACCAAAACGACAGCCCCGGGGGTTATAAACATGTTGATATGGTTGTGATTTTTTTTCTGACTGCGGTTTCAAAACCATGCACCAGAATGCACTTCTTTCAACTCAGTAATACATTTTGGATGTGTACCTAGAGTTTAAAGCAGAAAAATAGGAACTTTTAGAATTTTCATTTTTTGACCAAAACGACAGCCCCGGGAGTTATAAAAATGTTGATATATATGTGATTTTTTTTCTGACTGCGGTTTCAAAACCATGCACCAGAATCCACTTCTTTCAAGTCAGTAATACATTTTGGATGTGTACCTAGAGTTTAAAGCAGAAAAAACTGAACTTTTAGAATTTTAATTTTTTGACCAAAACGACAGCCCCGGGGGTTATAAACATGTTGATATGGTTGTGATTTTTTTTCTGACTGCGGTTTCAAAACCATGCACTAGAATGCACTTCTTTCAAGTCAGTAATACATTTTGGATGTGTACCTAGAGTTTAAAGCAGAAAAACAGGAATTTTTAGAATTTTCATTTTTTGACCAGAACGACAGCCCCGGGGAGTTATAAACATGTTGATATGGATGTGATTTTTTTTCTGACTGCGGTTTCAAAACCATGCACCAGAATCCACTTCTTAAAACTCAGTAATACATTTTGGATGTGTACCTAGAGTTTAAAGCAGAAAAACAGGAACTTTTAGAATTTTCATTTTTTTGACCAAAACGACAGCCCCGGGGGTTATAAACATGTTGATATGGATGTGATTTTTTTTTCTGACTGCGGTTTCAAAACCATGCACCAGAATCCACTTCTTTCAACTCAGTAATACATTTTGGATGTGTACCTAGAGTTTAAAGCAGAAAAACAGGAACTTTTAGAATTTTCATTTTTTGACCAAAACGACAGCCCCGGGAGTTATAAAAATGTTGATATATATGTGATTTTTTTTTCTGACTGCGGTTTCAAAACCATGCACCAGAATCCACTTCTTTCAAGTCAGTAATACATTTTGGATGTGTACCTAGAGTTTAAAGCAGAAAAAACTGAACTTTTAGAATTTTAATTTTTTGACCAAAACGACAGCCCCGGGGGTTATAAACATGTTGATATGGTTGTGATTTTTTTTCTGACTGCGGTTTCAAAACCATGCACCAGAATGCACTTCTTTCAAGTCAGTAATACATTTTGGATGTGTACCTAGAGTTTAAAGCAGAAAAACAGGAATTTTTAGAATTTTCATTTTTTGACCAGAACGACAGCCCCGGGGAGTTATAAACATGTTGATATGGATGTGATTTTTTTTCTGACTGCGGTTTCAAAACCATGCACCAGAATCCACTTCTTAAAACTCAGTAATACATTTTGGATGTGTACCTAGAGTTTAAAGCAGAAAAACAGGAACTTTTAGAATTTTCATTTTTTTGACCAAAACGACAGCCCCGGGGGTTATAAACATGTTGATATGGATGTGATTTTTTTTTCTGACTGCGGTTTCAAAACCATGCACCAGAATCCACTTCTTTCAACTCAGTAATACATTTTGGATGTGTACCTAGAGTTTAAAGCAGAAAAACAGGAACTTTTAGAATTTTCATTTTTTTGACCAAAACGACAGCCCCGGGAGTTATAAACATGTTGATATGGATGTGATTTTTTTTCTGACTGCGGTTTCAAAACCATGCACCAGAATCCACTTCTTTCAACTCAGTAATACATTTTGGATGTGTACCTAGAGTTTAAAGCAGAAAAACAGGAACTTTTAGAATTTTCATTTTTTGACCAAAACGACAGCCCCGGGAGTTATAAAAATGTTGATATATATGTGATTTTTTTTTCTGACTGCGGTTTCAAAACCATGCACCAGAATCCACTTCTTTCAAGTCAGTAATACATTTTGGATGTGTACCTAGAGTTTAAAGCAGAAAAAACTGAACTTTTAGAATTTTCATTTTTTGACCAAAACGACAGCCCCGGGGGTTATAAACATGTTGATATGGTTGTGATTTTTTTTCTGACTGCGGTTTCAAAACCATGCACCAGAATGCACTTCTTTCAAGTCAGTAATACATTTTGGATGTGTACCTAGAGTTTAAAGCAGAAAAACAGGAACTTTTAGAATTTTCATTTTTTGACCAGAACGACAGCCCCGGGGGTTATAAACATGTTGATATGGATGTGATTTTTTTTCTGACTGCGGTTTCAAAACCATGCACCAGAATCCACTTCTTTCAACTCAGTAATACATTTTGGATGTGTACCTAGAGTTTAAAGCAGAAAAACAGGAACTTTTAGAATTTTCATTTTTTGACCAGAACGACAGCCCCGGGGGTTATAAACATGTTGATATGGATGTGATTTTTTTTCTGACTGCGGTTTCAAAACCATGCACCAGAATCCACTTCTTTCAACTCAGTAATACATTTTGGATGTGTACCTAGAGTTTAAAGCAGAAAAATAGGAACTTTTAGAATTTTCATTTTTTGACCAAAACGACAGCCCCGGGAGTTATAAAAATGTTGATATATATGTGATTTTTTTTTCTGACTGCGGTTTCAAAACCATGCACCAGAATCCACTTCTTTCAACTCAGTAATACATTTTGGATGTGTACCTAGAGTTTAAAGCAGAAAAAACTGAACTTTTAGAATTTTCATTTTTTGACCAAAACGACAGCCCCGGGGGTTATAAACATGTTGATATGGTTGTGATTTTTTTTCTGACTGCGGTTTCAAAACCATGCACCAGAATGCACTTCTTTCAACTCAGTAATACATTTTGGATGTGTACCTAGAGTTTAAAGCAGAAAAATAGGAACTTTTAGAATTTTCATTTTTTGAGCAGAACGACAGCCCCGGGGAGTAATAAACATGTTGATATGGATGTGATTTTTTTTCTGACTGCGGTTTCAAAACCATGCACCAGAATCCACTTCTTTCAACTCAGTAATACATTTTGGATGTGTACCTAGAGTTTAAAGCAGAAAAACAGGAACTTTTAGAATTTTCATTTTTTTGACCAAAAGGACAGCCCCAGGGGTTATAAACATGTTGATATGGATGTGATTTTTTTTCTGACTGCGGTTTCAAAACCATGCACCAGAATCCACTTCTTTCAACTCAGTAATACATTTTGGATGTGTACCTAGAGTTTAAAGCAGAAAAACAGGAACTTTTAGAATTTTCATTTTTTGACCAGAACGACAGCCCCGGGGGTTATAAACATGTTGATATGGATGTGATTTTTTTTCTGACTGCGGTTTCAAAACCATGCACCAGAATCCACTTCTTTCAACTCAGTAATACATTTTGGATGTGTACCTAGAGTTTAAAGCAGAAAAACAGGAATTTTTAGAATTTTCATTTTTTGACCAGAACGACAGCCCCGGGGAGTTATAAACATGTTGATATGGATGTGATTTTTTTTCTGACTGCGGTTTCAAAACCATGCACCAGAATCCACTTCTTAAAACTCAGTAATACATTTTGGATGTGTACCTAGAGTTTAAAGCAGAAAAACAGGAACTTTTAGAATTTTCATTTTTTTGACCAAAACGACAGCCCCGGGGGTTATAAACATGTTGATATGGATGTGATTTTTTTTTCTGACTGCGGTTTCAAAACCATGCACCAGAATCCACTTCTTTCAACTCAGTAATACATTTTGGATGTGTACCTAGAGTTTAAAGCAGAAAAACAGGAACTTTTAGAATTTTCATTTTTTTGACCAAAACGACAGCCCCGGGAGTTATAAACATGTTGATATGGATGTGATTTTTTTTCTGACTGCGGTTTCAAAACCATGCACCAGAATCCACTTCTTTCAACTCAGTAATACATTTTGGATGTGTACCTAGAGTTTAAAGCAGAAAAACAGGAACTTTTAGAATTTTCATTTTTTGACCAAAACGACAGCCCCGGGAGTTATAAAAATGTTGATATAATATGTGATTTTTTTTTTCTGACTGCGGTTTCAAAACCATGCACCAGAATCCACTTCTTTCAAGTCAGTAATACATTTTGGATGTGTACCTAGAGTTTAAAGCAGAAAAAACTGAACTTTTAGAATTTTCATTTTTTGACCAAAACGACAGCCCCGGGGGTTATAAACATGTTGATATGGTTGTGATTTTTTTTCTGACTGCGGTTTCAAAACCATGCACCAGAATGCACTTCTTTCAAGTCAGTAATACATTTTGGATGTGTACCTAGAGTTTAAAGCAGAAAAACAGGAACTTTTAGAATTTTCATTTTTTGACCAGAACGACAGCCCCGGGGGTTATAAACATGTTGATATGGATGTGATTTTTTTTCTGACTGCGGTTTCAAAACCATGCACCAGAATCCACTTATTTCAACTCAGTAATACATTTTGGATGTGTACCTAGAGTTTAAAGCAGAAAAACAGGAACTTTTAGAATTTTCATTTTTTGACCAGAACGACAGCCCCGGGGGTTATAAACATGTTGATATGGATGTGATTTTTTTTCTGACTGCGGTTTCAAAACCATGCACCAGAATCCACTTCTTTCAATTAAGTAATACATTTTGGATGTGTACCTAGAGTTTAAAGCAGAAAAATAGGAACTTTTAGAATTTTCATTTTTTGACCAAAACGACAGCCCCGGGAGTTATAAAAATGTTGATATATATGTGATTTTTTTTTCTGACTGCGGTTTCAAAACCATGCACCAGAATCCACTTCTTTCAACTCAGTAATACATTTTGGATGTGTACCTAGAGTTTAAAGCAGAAAAAACTGAACTTTTAGAATTTTCATTTTTTGACCAAAACGACAGCCCCGGGGGTTATAAACATGTTGATATGGTTGTGATTTTTTTTCTGACTGCGGTTTCAAAACCATGCACCAGAATGCACTTCTTTCAAGTCAGTAATACATTTTGGATGTGTACCTAGAGTTTAAAGCAGAAAAACAGGAACTTTTAGAATTTTCATTTTTTGACCAGAACGACAGCCCCGGGGGTTATAAACATGTTGATATGGATGTGATTTTTTTTCTGACTGCGGTTTCAAAACCATGCACCAGAATCCACTTCTTAAAACTCAGTAATACATTTTGGATGTGTACCTAGAGTTTAAAGCAGAAAAACAGGAACTTTTAGAATTTTCATTTTTTTGACCAAAACGACAGCCCCGGGGGTTATAAACATGTTGATATGGATGTGATTTTTTTTTCTGACTGCGGTTTCAAAACCATGCACCAGAATCCACTTCTTTCAACTCAGTAATACATTTTGGATGTGTACCTAGAGTTTAAAGCAGAAAAACAGGAACTTTTAGAATTTTCATTTTTTTGACCAAAACGACAGCCCCGGGAGTTATAAACATGTTGATATGGATGTGATTTTTTTTCTGACTGCGGTTTCAAAACCATGCACCAGAATCCACTTCTTTCAACTCAGTAATACATTTTGGATGTGTACCTAGAGTTTAAAGCAGAAAAACAGGAACTTTTAGAATTTTCATTTTTTGACCAAAACGACAGCCCCGGGAGTTATAAAAATGTTGATATATATGTGATTTTTTTTTTCTGACTGCGGTTTCAAAACCATGCACCAGAATCCACTTCTTTCAAGTCAGTAATACATTTTGGATGTGTACCTAGAGTTTAAAGCAGAAAAAACTGAACTTTTAGAATTTTCATTTTTTGACCAAAACGACAGCCCCGGGGGTTATAAACATGTTGATATGGTTGTGATTTTTTTTCTGACTGCGGTTTCAAAACCATGCACCAGAATGCACTTCTTTCAAGTCAGTAATACATTTTGGATGTGTACCTAGAGTTTAAAGCAGAAAAACAGGAACTTTTAGAATTTTCATTTTTTGACCAGAACGACAGCCCCGGGGGTTATAAACATGTTGATATGGATGTGATTTTTTTTCTGACTGCGGTTTCAAAACCATGCACCAGAATCCACTTCTTTCAACTCAGTAATACATTTTGGATGTGTACCTAGAGTTTAAAGCAGAAAAACAGGAACTTTTAGAATTTTCATTTTTTGACCAGAACGACAGCCCCGGGGGTTATAAACATGTTGATATGGATGTGATTTTTTTTCTGACTGCGGTTTCAAAACCATGCACCAGAATCCACTTCTTTCAACTCAGTAATACATTTTGGATGTGTACCTAGAGTTTAAAGCAGAAAAAACTGAACTTTTAGAATTTTCATTTTTTGACCAAAACGACAGCCCCGGGGGTTATAAACATGTTGATATGGTTGTGATTTTTTTTCTGACTGCGGTTTCAAAACCATGCACCAGAATGCACTTCTTTCAACTCAGTAATACATTTTGGATGTGTACCTAGAGTTTAAAGCAGAAAAATAGGAACTTTTAGAATTTTCATTTTTTGACCAAAACGACAGCCCCGGGAGTTATAAAAATGTTGATATATATGTGATTTTTTTTCTGACTGCGGTTTCAAAACCATGCACCAGAATCCACTTCTTTCAAGTCAGTAATACATTTTGGATGTGTACCTAGAGTTTAAAGCAGAAAAAACTGAACTTTTAGAATTTTAATTTTTTGACCAAAACGACAGCCCCGGGGGTTATAAACATGTTGATATGGTTGTGATTTTTTTTCTGACTGCGGTTTCAAAACCATGCACCAGAATGCACTTCTTTCAAGTCAGTAATACATTTTGGATGTGTACCTAGAGTTTAAAGCAGAAAAACAGGAATTTTTAGAATTTTCATTTTTTGACCAGAACGACAGCCCCGGGGAGTTATAAACATGTTGATAGGGATGTGATTTTTTTTCTGACTGCGGTTTCAAAACCATGCACCAGAATCCACTTCTTAAAACTCAGTAATACATTTTGGATGTGTACCTAGAGTTTAAAGCAGAAAAACAGGAACTTTTAGAATTTTCATTTTTTTGACCAAAACGACAGCCCCGGGGGTTATAAACATGTTGATATGGATGTGATTTTTTTTTCTGACTGCGGTTTCAAAACCATGCACCAGAATCCACTTCTTTCAACTCAGTAATACATTTTGGATGTGTACCTAGAGTTTAAAGCAGAAAAACAGGAACTTTTAGAATTTTCATTTTTTTGACCAAAACGACAGCCCCGGGAGTTATAAAAATGTTGATATATATGTGATTTTTTTTTCTGACTGCGGTTTCAAAACCATGCACCAGAATCCACTTCTTTCAAGTCAGTAATACATTTTGGATGTGTACCTAGAGTTTAAAGCAGAAAAAACTGAACTTTTAGAATTTTAATTTTTTGACCAAAACGACAGCCCCGGGGGTTATAAACATGTTGATATGGTTGTGATTTTTTTTCTGACTGCGGTTTCAAAACCATGCACCAGAATGCACTTCTTTCAAGTCAGTAATACATTTTGGATGTGTACCTAGAGTTTAAAGCAGAAAAACAGGAATTTTTAGAATTTTCATTTTTTGACCAGAACGACAGCCCCGGGGAGTTATAAACATGTTGATATGGATGTGATTTTTTTTCTGACTGCGGTTTCAAAACCATGCACCAGAATCCACTTCTTAAAACTCAGTAATACATTTTGGATGTGTACCTAGAGTTTAAAGCAGAAAAACAGGAACTTTTAGAATTTTCATTTTTTTGACCAAAACGACAGCCCCGGGGGTTATAAACATGTTGATATGGATGTGATTTTTTTTTCTGACTGCGGTTTCAAAACCATGCACCAGAATCCACTTCTTTCAACTCAGTAATACATTTTGGATGTGTACCTAGAGTTTAAAGCAGAAAAACAGGAACTTTTAGAATTTTCATTTTTTTGACCAAAACGACAGCCCCGGGAGTTATAAACATGTTGATATGGATGTGATTTTTTTTTCTGACTGCGGTTTCAAAACCATGCACCAGAATCCACTTCTTTCAACTCAGTAATACATTTTGGATGTGTACCTAGAGTTTAAAGCAGAAAAACAGGAACTTTTAGAATTTTCATTTTTTGACCAAAACGACAGCCCCGGGAGTTATAAAAATGTTGATATATATGTGATTTTTTTTTTCTGACTGCGGTTTCAAAACCATGCACCAGAATCCACTTCTTTCAAGTCAGTAATACATTTTGGATGTGTACCTAGAGTTTAAAGCAGAAAAAACTGAACTTTTAGAATTTTCATTTTTTGACCAAAACGACAGCCCCGGGGGTTATAAACATGTTGATATGGTTGTGATTTTTTTTCTGACTGCGGTTTCAAAACCATGCACCAGAATGCACTTCTTTCAAGTCAGTAATACATTTTGGATGTGTACCTAGAGTTTAAAGCAGAAAAACAGGAACTTTTAGAATTTTCATTTTTTGACCAGAACGACAGCCCCGGGGGTTATAAACATGTTGATATGGATGTGATTTTTTTTCTGACTGCGGTTTCAAAACCATGCACCAGAATCCACTTCTTTCAACTCAGTAATACATTTTGGATGTGTACCTAGAGTTTAAAGCAGAAAAACAGGAACTTTTAGAATTTTCATTTTTTGACCAGAACGACAGCCCCGGGGGTTATAAACATGTTGATATGGATGTGATTTTTTTTCTGACTGCGGTTTCAAAACCATGCACCAGAATCCACTTCTTTCAACTCAGTAATACATTTTGGATGTGTACCTAGAGTTTAAAGCAGAAAAATAGGAACTTTTAGAATTTTCATTTTTTGACCAAAACGACAGCCCCGGGAGTTATAAAAATGTTGATATATATGTGATTTTTTTTTCTGACTGCGGTTTCAAAACCATGCACCAGAATCCACTTCTTTCAACTCAGTAATACATTTTGGATGTGTACCTAGAGTTTAAAGCAGAAAAAACTGAACTTTTAGAATTTTCATTTTTTGACCAAAACGACAGCCCCGGGGGTTATAAACATGTTGATATGGTTGTGATTTTTTTTCTGACTGCGGTTTCAAAACCATGCACCAGAATGCACTTCTTTCAACTCAGTAATACATTTTGGATGTGTACCTAGAGTTTAAAGCAGAAAAATAGGAACTTTTAGAATTTTCATTTTTTGAGCAGAACGACAGCCCCGGGGAGTAATAAACATGTTGATATGGATGTGATTTTTTTTCTGACTGCGGTTTCAAAACCATGCACCAGAATCCACTTCTTTCAACTCAGTAATACATTTTGGATGTGTACCTAGAGTTTAAAGCAGAAAAACAGGAACTTTTAGAATTTTCATTTTTTTGACCAAAAGGACAGCCCCAGGGGTTATAAACATGTTGATATGGATGTGATTTTTTTTCTGACTGCGGTTTCAAAACCATGCACCAGAATCCACTTCTTTCAACTCAGTAATACATTTTGGATGTGTACCTAGAGTTTAAAGCAGAAAAACAGGAACTTTTAGAATTTTCATTTTTTGACCAGAACGACAGCCCCGGGGGTTATAAACATGTTGATATGGATGTGATTTTTTTTCTGACTGCGGTTTCAAAACCATGCACCAGAATCCACTTCTTTCAACTCAGTAATACATTTTGGATGTGTACCTAGAGTTTAAAGCAGAAAAACAGGAATTTTTAGAATTTTCATTTTTTGACCAGAACGACAGCCCCGGGGAGTTATAAACATGTTGATATGGATGTGATTTTTTTTCTGACTGCGGTTTCAAAACCATGCACCAGAATCCACTTCTTAAAACTCAGTAATACATTTTGGATGTGTACCTAGAGTTTAAAGCAGAAAAACAGGAACTTTTAGAATTTTCATTTTTTTGACCAAAACGACAGCCCCGGGGGTTATAAACATGTTGATATGGATGTGATTTTTTTTTCTGACTGCGGTTTCAAAACCATGCACCAGAATCCACTTCTTTCAACTCAGTAATACATTTTGGATGTGTACCTAGAGTTTAAAGCAGAAAAACAGGAACTTTTAGAATTTTCATTTTTTTGACCAAAACGACAGCCCCGGGAGTTATAAACATGTTGATATGGATGTGATTTTTTTTCTGACTGCGGTTTCAAAACCATGCACCAGAATCCACTTCTTTCAACTCAGTAATACATTTTGGATGTGTACCTAGAGTTTAAAGCAGAAAAACAGGAACTTTTAGAATTTTCATTTTTTGACCAAAACGACAGCCCCGGGAGTTATAAAAATGTTGATATAATATGTGATTTTTTTTTTCTGACTGCGGTTTCAAAACCATGCACCAGAATCCACTTCTTTCAAGTCAGTAATACATTTTGGATGTGTACCTAGAGTTTAAAGCAGAAAAAACTGAACTTTTAGAATTTTCATTTTTTGACCAAAACGACAGCCCCGGGGGTTATAAACATGTTGATATGGTTGTGATTTTTTTTCTGACTGCGGTTTCAAAACCATGCACCAGAATGCACTTCTTTCAAGTCAGTAATACATTTTGGATGTGTACCTAGAGTTTAAAGCAGAAAAACAGGAACTTTTAGAATTTTCATTTTTTGACCAGAACGACAGCCCCGGGGGTTATAAACATGTTGATATGGATGTGATTTTTTTTCTGACTGCGGTTTCAAAACCATGCACCAGAATCCACTTATTTCAACTCAGTAATACATTTTGGATGTGTACCTAGAGTTTAAAGCAGAAAAACAGGAACTTTTAGAATTTTCATTTTTTGACCAGAACGACAGCCCCGGGGGTTATAAACATGTTGATATGGATGTGATTTTTTTTCTGACTGCGGTTTCAAAACCATGCACCAGAATCCACTTCTTTCAATTAAGTAATACATTTTGGATGTGTACCTAGAGTTTAAAGCAGAAAAATAGGAACTTTTAGAATTTTCATTTTTTGACCAAAACGACAGCCCCGGGAGTTATAAAAATGTTGATATATATGTGATTTTTTTTTTCTGACTGCGGTTTCAAAACCATGCACCAGAATCCACTTCTTTCAACTCAGTAATACATTTTGGATGTGTACCTAGAGTTTAAAGCAGAAAAAACTGAACTTTTAGAATTTTCATTTTTTGACCAAAACGACAGCCCCGGGGGTTATAAACATGTTGATATGGTTGTGATTTTTTTTCTGACTGCGGTTTCAAAACCATGCACCAGAATGCACTTCTTTCAACTCAGTAATACATTTTGGATGTGTACCTAGAGTTTAAAGCAGAAAAATAGGAACTTTTAGAATTTTCATTTTTTGACCAGAACGACAGCCCCGGGGAGTAATAAACATGTTGATATGGATGTGATTTTTTTTCTGACTGCGGTTTCAAAACCATGCACCAGAATCCACTTCTTTCAACTCAGTAATACATTTTGGATGTGTACCTAGAGTTTAAAGCAGAAAAACAGGAACTTTTAGAATTTTCATTTTTTTGACCAAAAGGACAGCCCCAGGGGTTATAAACATGTTGATATGGATGTGATTTTTTTTCTGACTGCGGTTTCAAAACCATGCACCAGAATCCACTTCTTTCAACTCAGTAATACATTTTGGATGTGTACCTAGAGTTTAAAGCAGAAAAACAGGAACTTTTAGAATTTTCATTTTTTGACCAAAACGACAGCCCCGGGAGTTATAAAAATGTTGATATATATGTGATTTTTTTTTCTGACTGCGGTTTCAAAACCATGCACCAGAATCCACTTATTTCAAGTCAGTAATACATTTTGGATGTGTACCTAGAGTTTAAAGCAGAAAAAACTGAACTTTTAGAATTTTCATTTTTTGACCAAAACGACAGCCCCGGGGGTTATAAACATGTTGATATGGTTGTGATTTTTTTTCTGACTGCGGTTTCAAAACCATGCACCAGAATGCACTTCTTTCAAGTCAGTAATACATTTTGGATGTGTACCTAGAGTTTAAAGCAGAAAAACAGGAACTTTTAGAATTTTCATTTTTTGACCAGAACGACAGCCCCGGGGGTTATAAACATGTTGATATGGATGTGATTTTTTTTCTGACTGCGGTTTCAAAACCATGCACCAGAATCCACTTCTTTCAACTCAGTAATACATTTTGGATGTGTACCTAGAGTTTAAAGCAGAAAAACAGGAACTTTTAGAATTTTCATTTTTTGACCAAAATGACAGCCCCGGGGGTTATAAACATGTTGATATGGATGTGATTTTTTTTCTGACTGCGATTTCAAAACCATGCACCAGATTCCACTTCTTTCAACTCAGTAATACATTTTGGATGTGTACCTAGAGTTTAAAGCAGAAAAATAGGAACTTTTAGAATTTTCATTTTTTGACCAAAACGACAGCCCCGGGAGTTATAAAAATGTTGATATATATGTGATTTTTTTTTCTGACTGCGGTTTCAAAACCATGCACCAGAATCCACTTCTTTCAACTCAGTAATACATTTTGGATGTGTACCTAGAGTTTAAAGCAGAAAAAACTGAACTTTTAGAATTTTCATTTTTTGACCAAAACGACAGCCCCGGGGGTTATAAACATGTTGATATGGTTGTGATTTTTTTTCTGACTGCGGTTTCAAAACCATGCACCAGAATCCACTTCTTTCAAGTCAGTAATACATTTTGGATGTGTACCTAGAGTTTAAAGCAGAAAAACAGGAACTTTTAGAATTTTCATTTTTTGACCAAAATGACAGCCCCGGGGGTTATAAACATGTTGATATGGATGTGATTTTTTTTCTGACTGCGATTTCAAAACCATGCACCAGATTCCACTTCTTTCAACTCAGTAATACATTTTGGATGTGTACCTAGAGTTTAAAGCAGAAAAATAGGAACTTTTAGAATTTTCATTTTTTGACCAAAACGACAGCCCCGGGAGTTATAAAAATGTTGATATATATGTGATTTTTTTTTCTGACTGCGGTTTCAAAACCATGCACCAGAATCCACTTCTTTCAACTCAGTAATACATTTTGGATGTGTACCTAGAGTTTAAAGCAGAAAAAACTGAACTTTTAGAATTTTCATTTTTTGACCAAAATGACAGCCCCGGGGGTTATAAACATGTTGATATGGTTGTGATTTTTTTTCTGACTGCGGTTTCAAAACCATGCACCAGAATCCACTTCTTTCAAGTCAGTAATACATTTTGGATGTGTACCTAGAGTTTAAAGCAGAAAAACAGGAACTTTTAGAATTTTCATTTTTTGACCAGAACGACAGCCCCGGGAGTTATAAAAATGTTGATATATATGTGATTTTTTTTTTTCTGACTGCGGTTTCAAAACCATGCACCAGAATCCACTTCTTTCAAGTCAGTAATACATTTTGGATGTGTACCTAGAGTTTAAAGCAGAAAAAACTGAACTTTTAGAATTTTCATTTTTTGACCAAAACGACAGCCCCGGGGGTTATAAACATGTTGATATGGTTGTGATTTTTTTTCTGACTGCGGTTTCAAAACCATGCACCAGAATGCACTTCTTTCAAGTCAGTAATACATTTTGGATGTGTACCTAGAGTTTAAAGCAGAAAAACAGGAACTTTTAGAATTTTCATTTTTTGACCAGAACGACAGCCCCGGGGGTTATAAACATGTTGATATGGATGTGATTTTTTTTCTGACTGCGGTTTCAAAACCATGCACCAGAATCCACTTCTTAAAACTCAGTAATACATTTTGGATGTGTACCTAGAGTTTAAAGCAGAAAAACAGGAACTTTTAGAATTTTCATTTTTTTGACCAAAACGACAGCCCCGGGGGTAATAAACATGTTGATATGGATGTGATTTTTTTTTTCTGACTGCAGTTTCAAAACCATGCACCAGAATCCACTTCTTTCAAGTCAGTAATACATTTTGGATGTGTACCTAGAGTTTAAAGCAGAAAAACAGGAACTTTTAGAATTTTCATTTTTTGACCAGAACGACAGCCCCGGGAGTTATAAAAATGTTGATATATATGTGATTTTTTTTTTTCTGACTGCGGTTTCAAAACCATGCACCAGAATCCACTTCTTTCAAGTCAGTAATACATTTTGGATGTGTACCTAGAGTTTAAAGCAGAAAAAACTGAACTTTTAGAATTTTCATTTTTTGACCAAAACGACAGCCCCGGGGGTTATAAACATGTTGATATGGTTGTGATTTTTTTTCTGACTGCGGTTTCAAAACCATGCACCAGAATGCACTTCTTTCAAGTCAGTAATACATTTTGGATGTGTACCTAGAGTTTAAAGCAGAAAAACAGGAACTTTTAGAATTTTCATTTTTTGACCAGAACGACAGCCCCGGGGGTTATAAACATGTTGATATGGATGTGATTTTTTTTCTGACTGCGGTTTCAAAACCATGCACCAGAATCCACTTCTTAAAACTCAGTAATACATTTTGGATGTGTACCTAGAGTTTAAAGCAGAAAAACAGGAACTTTTAGAATTTTCATTTTTTGACCAAAACGACAGCCCCGGGGGTTATAAACATGTTGATATGGTTGTGATTTTTTTTCTGACTGCGGTTTCAAAACCATGCACCAGAATGCACTTCTTTCAAGTCAGTAATACATTTTGGATGTGTACCTAGAGTTTAAAGCAGAAAAACAGGAACTTTTAGAATTTTCATTTTTTGACCAGAACGACAGCCCCGGGGGTTATAAACATGTTGATATGGATGTGATTTTTTTTCTGACTGCGGTTTCAAAACCATGCACCAGAATCCACTTCTTTCAACTCAGTAATACATTTTGGATGTGTACCTAGAGTTTAAAGCAGAAAAACAGGAACTTTTAGAATTTTCATTTTTTGACCAGAACGACAGCCCCGGGGGTTATAAACATGTTGATATGGATGTGATTTTTTTTCTGACTGCGGTTTCAAAACCATGCACCAGAATCCACTTCTTTCAACTCAGTAATACATTTTGGATGTGTACCTAGAGTTTAAAGCAGAAAAATAGGAACTTTTAGAATTTTCATTTTTTGACCAAAACGACAGCCCCGGGAGTTATAAAAATGTTGATATATATGTGATTTTTTTTCTGACTGCGGTTTCAAAACCATGCACCAGAATCCACTTCTTTCAACTCAGTAATACATTTTGGATGTGTACCTAGAGTTTAAAGCAGAAAAAACTGAGTTTTTAGAATTTTCATTTTTTGACCAAAACGACAGCCCCGGGGGTTATAAACATGTTGATATGGTTGTGATTTTTTTTCTGACTGCGGTTTCAAAACCATGCACCAGAATGCACTTCTTTCAACTCAGTAATACATTTTGGATGTGTACCTAGAGTTTAAAGCAGAAAAATAGGAACTTTTAGAATTTTCATTTTTTGACCAGAACGACAGCCCCGGGGAGTTATAAACATGTTGATATGGATGTGATTTTTTTTCTGACTGCGGTTTCAAAACCATGCACCAGAATCCACTTCTTTCAACTCAGTAATACATTTTGGATGTGTACCTAGAGTTTAAAGCAGAAAAACAGGAACTTTTAGAATTTTCATTTTTTTGACCAAAAGGACAGCCCCAGGGGTTATAAACATGTTGATATGGATGTGATTTTTTTTCTGACTGCGGTTTCAAAACCATGCACCAGAATCCACTTCTTTCAACTCAGTAATACATTTTGGATGTGTACCTAGAGTTTAAAGCAGAAAAACAGGAACTTTTAGAATTTTCATTTTTTGACCAAAACGACAGCCCCGGGAGTTATAAAAATGTTGATATATATGTGATTTTTTTTTCTGACTGCGGTTTCAAAACCATGCACCAGAATCCACTTCTTTCAAGTCAGTAATACATTTTGGATGTGTACCTAGAGTTTAAAGCAGAAAAAACTGAACTTTTAGAATTTTCATTTTTTGACCAAAACGACAGCCCCGGGGGTTATAAACATGTTGATATGGTTGTGATTTTTTTTCTGACTGCGGTTTCAAAACCATGCACCAGAATGCACTTCTTTCAAGTCAGTAATACATTTTGGATGTGTACCTAGAGTTTAAAGCAGAAAAACAGGAACTTTTAGAATTTTCATTTTTTGACCAGAACGACAGCCCCGGGGGTTATAAACATGTTGATATGGATGTGATTTTTTTTCTGACTGCGGTTTCAAAACCATGCACCAGAATCCACTTCTTTCAACTCAGTAATACATTTTGGATGTGTACCTAGAGTTTAAAGCAGAAAAACAGGAACTTTTAGAATTTTCATTTTTTGACCAAAATGACAGCCCCGGGGGTTATAAACATGTTGATATGGATGTGATTTTTTTTCTGACTGCGATTTCAAAACCATGCACCAGATTCCACTTCTTTCAACTCAGTAATACATTTTGGATGTGTACCTAGAGTTTAAAGCAGAAAAATAGGAACTTTTAGAATTTTCATTTTTTGACCAAAACGACAGCCCCGGGAGTTATAAAAATGTTGATATATATGTGATTTTTTTTTCTGACTGCGGTTTCAAAACCATGCACCAGAATCCACTTCTTTCAACTCAGTAATACATTTTGGATGTGTACCTAGAGTTTAAAGCAGAAAAAACTGAACTTTTAGAATTTTCATTTTTTGACCAAAACGACAGCCCCGGGGGTTATAAACATGTTGATATGGTTGTGATTTTTTTTCTGACTGCGGTTTCAAAACCATGCACCAGAATCCACTTCTTTCAAGTCAGTAATACATTTTGGATGTGTACCTAGAGTTTAAAGCAGAAAAACAGGAACTTTTAGAATTTTCATTTTTTGACCAAAATGACAGCCCCGGGGGTTATAAACATGTTGATATGGATGTGATTTTTTTTCTGACTGCGATTTCAAAACCATGCACCAGATTCCACTTCTTTCAACTCAGTAATACATTTTGGATGTGTACCTAGAGTTTAAAGCAGAAAAACAGGAACTTTTAGAATTTTCATTTTTTGACCAGAACGACAGCCCCGGGAGTTATAAAAATGTTGATATATATGTGATTTTTTTTTTCTGACTGCGGTTTCAAAACCATGCACCAGAATCCACTTCTTTCAAGTCAGTAATACATTTTGGATGTGTACCTAGAGTTTAAAGCAGAAAAAACTGAACTTTTAGAATTTTCATTTTTTGACCAAAACGACAGCCCCGGGGGTTATAAACATGTTGATATGGTTGTGATTTTTTTTCTGACTGCGGTTTCAAAACCATGCACCAGAATGCACTTCTTTCAAGTCAGTAATACATTTTGGATGTGTACCTAGAGTTTAAAGCAGAAAAACAGGAACTTTTAGAATTTTCATTTTTTGACCAGAACGACAGCCCCGGGGGTTATAAACATGTTGATATGGATGTGATTTTTTTTCTGACTGCGGTTTCAAAACCATGCACCAGAATCCACTTCATAAAACTCAGTAATACATTTTGGATGTGTACCTAGAGTTTAAAGCAGAAAAACAGGAACTTTTAGAATTTTCATTTTTTTGACCAAAACGACAGCCCCGGGGGTAATAAACATGTTGATATGGATGTGATTTTTTTTTTCTGACTGCGGTTTCAAAACCATGCACCAGAATCCACTTCTTTCAAGTCAGTAATACATTTTGGATGTGTACCTAGAGTTTAAAGCAGAAAAAACTGAACTTTTAGAATTTTCATTTTTTGACCAAAACGACAGCCCCGGGGGTTATAAACATGTTGATATGGTTGTGATTTTTTTTCTGACTGCGGTTTCAAAACCATGCACCAGAATGCACTTCTTTCAAGTCAGTAATACATTTTGGATGTGTACCTAGAGTTTAAAGCAGAAAAACAGGAACTTTTAGAATTTTCATTTTTTGACCAGAACGACAGCCCCGGGGGTTATAAACATGTTGATATGGATGTGATTTTTTTTCTGACTGCGGTTTCAAAACCATGCACCAGAATCCACTTCTTTCAACTCAGTAATACATTTTGGATGTGTACCTAGAGTTTAAAGCAGAAAAACAGGAACTTTTAGAATTTTCATTTTTTGACCAAAACGACAGCCCCGGGAGTTATAAAAATGTTGATATATATGTGATTTTTTTTTCTGACTGCGGTTTCAAAACCATGCACCAGAATCCACTTCTTTCAACTTAGTAATACATTTTGGATGTGTACCTAGAGTTTAAAGCAGAAAAAACTGAGTTTTTAGAATTTTCATTTTTTGACCAAAACGACAGCCCCGGGGGTTATAAACATGTTGATATGGTTGTGATTTTTTTTCTGACTGCGGTTTCAAAACCATGCACCAGAATGCACTTCTTTCAACTCAGTAATACATTTTGGATGTGTACCTAGAGTTTAAAGCAGAAAAATAGGAACTTTTAGAATTTTCATTTTTTGACCAGAACGACAGCCCCGGGGAGTTATAAACATGTTGATATGGATGTGATTTTTTTTCTGACTGCGGTTTCAAAACCATGCACCAGAATCCACTTCTTTCAACTCAGTAATACATTTTGGATGTGTACCTAGAGTTTAAAGCAGAAAAACAGGAACTTTTAGAATTTTCATTTTTTTGACCAAAAGGACAGCCCCAGGGGTTATAAACATGTTGATATGGATGTGATTTTCTTTCTGACTGCGGTTTCAAAACCATGCACCAGAATCCACTTCTTTCAACTCAGTAATACATTTTGGATGTGTACCTAGAGTTTAAAGCAGAAAAACAGGAACTTTTAGAATTTTCATTTTTTGACCAAAACGACAGCCCCGGGAGTTATAAAAATGTTGATATATATGTGATTTTTTTTTCTGACTGCGGTTTCAAAACCATGCACCAGAATCCACTTCTTTCAAGTCAGTAATACATTTTGGATGTGTACCTAGAGTTTAAAGCAGAAAAAACTGAACTTTTAGAATTTTCATTTTTTGACCAAAACGACAGCCCCGGGGGTTATAAACATGTTGATATGGTTGTGATTTTTTTTCTGACTGCGGTTTCAAAACCATGCACCAGAATGCACTTCTTTCAACTCAGTAATACATTTTGGATGTGTACCTAGAGTTTAAAGCAGAAAAACAGGAACTTTTAGAATTTTCATTTTTTGACCAGAACGACAGCCCCGGGGGTTATAAACATGTTGATATGGATGTGATTTTTTTTCTGACTGCGGTTTCAAAACCATGCACCAGAATCCACTTCTTTCAACTCAGTAATACATTTTGGATGTGTACCTAGAGTTTAAAGCAGAAAAACAGGAACTTTTAGAATTTTCATTTTTTGACCAAAATGACAGCCCCGGGGGTTATAAACATGTTGATATGGATGTGATTTTTTTTCTGACTGCGATTTCAAAACCATGCACCAGATTCCACTTCTTTCAACTCAGTAATACATTTTGGATGTGTACCTAGAGTTTAAAGCAGAAAAATAGGAACTTTTAGAATTTTCATTTTTTGACCAAAAGGACAGCCCCGGGAGTTATAAAAATGTTGATATATATGTGATTTTTTTTTCTGACTGCGGTTTCAAAACCATGCACCAGAATCCACTTCTTTCAACTCAGTAATACATTTTGGATGTGTACCTAGAGTTTAAAGCAGAAAAAACTGAACTTTTAGAATTTTCATTTTTTGACCAAAACGACAGCCCCGGGGGTTATAAACATGTTGATATGGTTGTGATTTTTTTTCTGACTGCGGTTTCAAAACCATGCACCAGAATCCACTTCTTTCAAGTCAGTAATACATTTTGGATGTGTACCTAGAGTTTAAAGCAGAAAAACAGGAACTTTTAGAATTTTCATTTTTTGACCAGAACGACAGCCCCGGGAGTTATAAAAATGTTGATATATATGTGATTTTTTTTTCTGACTGCGGTTTCAAAACCATGCACCAGAATCCACTTCTTTCAAGTCAGTAATACATTTTGGATGTGTACCTAGAGTTTAAAGCAGAAAAAACTGAACTTTTAGAATTTTCATTTTTTGACCAAAACGACAGCCCCGGGGGTTATAAACATGTTGATATGGTTGTGATTTTTTTTCTGACTGCGGTTTCAAAACCATGCACCAGAATGCACTTCTTTCAAGTCAGTAATACATTTTGGATGTGTACCTAGAGTTTAAAGCAGAAAAACAGGAACTTTTAGAATTTTCATTTTTTGACCAGAACGACAGCCCCGGGGGTTATAAACATGTTGATATGGATGTGATTTTTTTTCTGACTGCGGTTTCAAAACCATGCACCAGAATCCACTTCTTAAAACTCAGTAATACATTTTGGATGTGTACCTAGAGTTTAAAGCAGAAAAACAGGAACTTTTAGAATTTTCATTTTTTTGACCAAAACGACAGCCCCGGGGGTTATAAACATGTTGATATGGATGTGATTTTTTTTTCTGACTGCGGTTTCAAAACCATGCACCAGAATCCACTTCTTTCAACTCAGTAATACATTTTGGATGTGTACCTAGAGTTTAAAGCAGAAAAACAGGAACTTTTAGAATTTTCATTTTTTGACCAAAACGACAGCCCCGGGAGTTATAAAAATGTTGATATATATGTGATTTTTTTTTCTGACTGCGGTTTCAAAACCATGCACCAGAATCCACTTCTTTCAAGTCAGTAATACATTTTGGATGTGTACCTAGAGTTTAAAGCAGAAAAAACTGAACTTTTAGAATTTTCATTTTTTGACCAAAACGACAGCCCCGGGGGTTATAAACATGTTGATATGGTTGTGATTTTTTTTCTGACTGCGGTTTCAAAACCATGCACCAGAATGCACTTCTTTCAAGTCAGTAATACATTTTGGATGTGTACCTAGAGTTTAAAGCAGAAAAACAGGAACTTTTAGAATTTTCATTTTTTGACCAGAACGACAGCCCCGGGGGTTATAAACATGTTGATATGGATGTGATTTTTTTTCTGACTGCGGTTTCAAAACCATGCACCAGAATCCACTTCTTAAAACTCAGTAATACATTTTGGATGTGTACCTAGAGTTTAAAGCAGAAAAACAGGAACTTTTAGAATTTTCATTTTTTTGACCAAAACGACAGCCCCGGGGGTTATAAACATGTTGATATGGATGTTATTTTTTTTTCTGACTGCGGTTTCAAAACCATGCACCAGAATCCACTTCTTTCAACTCAGTAATACATTTTGGATGTGTACCTAGAGTTTAAAGCAGAAAAACAGGAACTTTTAGAATTTTCATTTTTTGACCAAAACGACAGCCCCGGGAGTTATAAAAATGTTGATATATATGTGATTTTTTTTTCTGACTGCGGTTTCAAAACCATGCACCAGAATCCACTTCTTTCAAGTCAGTAATACATTTTGGATGTGTACCTAGAGTTTAAAGCAGAAAAAACTGAACTTTTAGAATTTTCATTTTTTGACCAAAACGACAGCCCCGGGGGTTATAAACATGTTGATATGGTTGTGATTTTTTTTCTGACTGCGGTTTCAAAACCATGCACCAGAATGCACTTCTTTCAAGTCAGTAATACATTTTGGATGTGTACCTAGAGTTTAAAGCAGAAAAACAGGAACTTTTAGAATTTTCATTTTTTGACCAGAACGACAGCCCCGGGGGTTATAAACATGTTGATATGGATGTGATTTTTTTTCTGACTGCGGTTTCAAAACCATGCACCAGAATCCACTTCTTTCAACTCAGTAATACATTTTGGATGTGTACCTAGAGTTTAAAGCAGAGAAATAGGAACTTTTAGAATTTTCATTTTTTGACCAAAACGACAGCCCCGGGAGTTATAAAAATGTTGATATATATGTGATTTTTTTTTCTGACTGCGGTTTCAAAACCATGCACCAGAATCCACTTCTTTCAACTCAGTAATACATTTTGGATGTGTACCTAGAGTTTAAAGCAGAAAAAAACTGAACTTTTAGAATTTTCATTTTTTGACCAAAACGACAGCCCCGGGGGTTATAAACATGTTGATATGGTTGTGATTTTTTTTCTGACTGCGGTTTCAAAACCATGCACCAGAATGCACTTCTTTCAAGTCAGTAATACATTTTGGATGTGTACCTAGAGTTTAAAGCAGAAAAACAGGAACTTTTAGAATTTTCATTTTTTGACCAGAACGACAGCCCCGGGGGTTATAAACATGTTGATATGGATGTGATTTTTTTCTGACTGCGGTTTCAAAACCATGCACCAGAATCCACTTCTTTCAACTCAGTAATACATTTTGGATGTGTACCTAGAGTTTAAAGCAGAAAAAACTGAACTTTTAGAATTTTCATTTTTTGACCAAAACGACAGCCCCGGGGGTTATAAACATGTTGATATGGTTGTGATTTTTTTTCTGACTGCGGTTTCAAAACCATGCACCAGAATCCACTTCTTTCAAGTCAGTAATACATTTTGGATGTGTACCTAGAGTTTAAAGCAGAAAAACAGGAACTTTTAGAATTTTCATTTTTTGACCAGAACGACAGCCCCGGGAGTTATAAAAATGTTGATATATATGTGATTTTTTTTTCTGACTGCGGTTTCAAAACCATGTACCAGAATCCACTTCTTTCAAGTCAGTAATACATTTTGGATGTGTACCTAGAGTTTAAAGCAGAAAAAACTGAACTTTTAGAATTTTCATTTTTTGACCAAAACGACAGCCCCGGGGGTTATAAACATGTTGATATGGTTGTGATTTTTTTTCTGACTGCGGTTTCAAAACCATGCACCAGAATGCACTTCTTTCAAGTCAGTAATACATTTTGGATGTGTACCTAGAGTTTAAAGCAGAAAAACAGGAACTTTTAGAATTTTCATTTTTTGACCAGAACGACAGCCCCGGGGGTTATAAACATGTTGATATGGATGTGATTTTTTTTCTGACTGCGGTTTCAAAACCATGCACCAGAATCCACTTCTTAAAACTCAGTAATACATTTTGGATGTGTACCTAGAGTTTAAAGCAGAAAAACAGGAACTTTTAGAATTTTCATTTTTTTGACCAAAACGACAGCCCCGGGGGTTATAAACATGTTGATATGGATGTGATTTTTTTTTCTGACTGCGGTTTCAAAACCATGCACCAGAATCCACTTCTTTCAACTCAGTAATACATTTTGGATGTGTACCTAGAGTTTAAAGCAGAAAAACAGGAACTTTTAGAATTTTCATTTTTTGACCAAAACGACAGCCCCGGGAGTTATAAAAATGTTGATATATATGTGATTTTTTTTTCTGACTGCGGTTTCAAAACCATGCACCAGAATCCACTTCTTTCAAGTCAGTAATACATTTTGGATGTGTACCTAGAGTTTAAAGCAGAAAAAACTGAACTTTTAGAATTTTCATTTTTTGACCAAAACGACAGCCCCGGGGGTTATAAACATGTTGATATGGTTGTGATTTTTTTTCTGACTGCGGTTTCAAAACCATGCACCAGAATGCACTTCTTTCAAGTCAGTAATACATTTTGGATGTGTACCTAGAGTTTAAAGCAGAAAAACAGGAACTTTTAGAATTTTCATTTTTTGACCAGAACGACAGCCCCGGGGGTTATAAACATGTTGATATGGATGTGATTTTTTTTCTGACTGCGGTTTCAAAACCATGCACCAGAATCCACTTCTTTCAACTCAGTAATACATTTTGGATGTGTACCTAGAGTTTAAAGCAGAAAAATAGGAACTTTTAGAATTTTCATTTTTTGACCAAAACGACAGCCCCGGGAGTTATAAAAATGTTGATATATATGTGATTTTTTTTTCTGACTGCGGTTTCAAAACCATGCACCAGAATCCACTTCTTTCAACTCAGTAATACATTTTGGATGTGTACCTAGAGTTTAAAGCAGAAAAAAACTGAACTTTTAGAATTTTCATTTTTTGACCAAAACGACAGCCCCGGGGGTTATAAACATGTTGATATGGTTGTGATTTTTTTTCTGACTGCGGTTTCAAAACCATGCACCAGAATGCACTTCTTTCAAGTCAGTAATACATTTTGGATGTGTACCTAGAGTTTAAAGCAGAAAAACAGGAACTTTTAGAATTTTCATTTTTTGACCAGAACGACAGCCCCGGGGAGTTATAAACATGTTGATAGGGATGTGATTTTTTTTCTGACTGCGGTTTCAAAACCATGCACCAGAATCCACTTCTTAAAACTCAGTAATACATTTTGGATGTGTACCTAGAGTTTAAAGCAGAAAAACAGGAACTTTTAGAATTTTCATTTTTTTGACCAAAACGACAGCCCCGGGGGTTATAAACATGTTGATATGGATGTGATTTTTTTTTCTGACTGCGGTTTCAAAACCATGCACCAGAATCCACTTCTTTCAACTCAGTAATACATTTTGGATGTGTACCTAGAGTTTAAAGCAGAAAAACAGGAACTTTTAGAATTTTCATTTTTTTGACCAAAACGACAGCCCCGGGAGTTATAAAAATGTTGATATATATGTGATTTTTTTTTCTGACTGCGGTTTCAAAACCATGCACCAGAATCCACTTCTTTCAAGTCAGTAATACATTTTGGATGTGTACCTAGAGTTTAAAGCAGAAAAAACTGAACTTTTAGAATTTTAATTTTTTGACCAAAACGACAGCCCCGGGGGTTATAAACATGTTGATATGGTTGTGATTTTTTTTCTGACTGCGGTTTCAAAACCATGCACCAGAATGCACTTCTTTCAAGTCAGTAATACATTTTGGATGTGTACCTAGAGTTTAAAGCAGAAAAACAGGAATTTTTAGAATTTTCATTTTTTGACCAGAACGACAGCCCCGGGGAGTTATAAACATGTTGATATGGATGTGATTTTTTTTCTGACTGCGGTTTCAAAACCATGCACCAGAATCCACTTCTTAAAACTCAGTAATACATTTTGGATGTGTACCTAGAGTTTAAAGCAGAAAAACAGGAACTTTTAGAATTTTCATTTTTTTGACCAAAACGACAGCCCCGGGGGTTATAAACATGTTGATATGGATGTGATTTTTTTTTCTGACTGCGGTTTCAAAACCATGCACCAGAATCCACTTCTTTCAACTCAGTAATACATTTTGGATGTGTACCTAGAGTTTAAAGCAGAAAAACAGGAACTTTTAGAATTTTCATTTTTTTGACCAAAACGACAGCCCCGGGAGTTATAAACATGTTGATATGGATGTGATTTTTTTTTCTGACTGCGGTTTCAAAACCATGCACCAGAATCCACTTCTTTCAACTCAGTAATACATTTTGGATGTGTACCTAGAGTTTAAAGCAGAAAAACAGGAACTTTTAGAATTTTCATTTTTTGACCAAAACGACAGCCCCGGGAGTTATAAAAATGTTGATATATATGTGATTTTTTTTTTCTGACTGCGGTTTCAAAACCATGCACCAGAATCCACTTCTTTCAAGTCAGTAATACATTTTGGATGTGTACCTAGAGTTTAAAGCAGAAAAAACTGAACTTTTAGAATTTTCATTTTTTGACCAAAACGACAGCCCCGGGGGTTATAAACATGTTGATATGGTTGTGATTTTTTTTCTGACTGCGGTTTCAAAACCATGCACCAGAATGCACTTCTTTCAAGTCAGTAATACATTTTGGATGTGTACCTAGAGTTTAAAGCAGAAAAACAGGAACTTTTAGAATTTTCATTTTTTGACCAGAACGACAGCCCCGGGGGTTATAAACATGTTGATATGGATGTGATTTTTTTTCTGACTGCGGTTTCAAAACCATGCACCAGAATCCACTTCTTTCAACTCAGTAATACATTTTGGATGTGTACCTAGAGTTTAAAGCAGAAAAACAGGAACTTTTAGAATTTTCATTTTTTGACCAGAACGACAGCCCCGGGGGTTATAAACATGTTGATATGGATGTGATTTTTTTTCTGACTGCGGTTTCAAAACCATGCACCAGAATCCACTTCTTTCAACTCAGTAATACATTTTGGATGTGTACCTAGAGTTTAAAGCAGAAAAATAGGAACTTTTAGAATTTTCATTTTTTGACCAAAACGACAGCCCCGGGAGTTATAAAAATGTTGATATATATGTGATTTTTTTTTCTGACTGCGGTTTCAAAACCATGCACCAGAATCCACTTCTTTCAACTCAGTAATACATTTTGGATGTGTACCTAGAGTTTAAAGCAGAAAAAACTGAACTTTTAGAATTTTCATTTTTTGACCAAAACGACAGCCCCGGGGGTTATAAACATGTTGATATGGTTGTGATTTTTTTTCTGACTGCGGTTTCAAAACCATGCACCAGAATGCACTTCTTTCAACTCAGTAATACATTTTGGATGTGTACCTAGAGTTTAAAGCAGAAAAATAGGAACTTTTAGAATTTTCATTTTTTGAGCAGAACGACAGCCCCGGGGAGTAATAAACATGTTGATATGGATGTGATTTTTTTTCTGACTGCGGTTTCAAAACCATGCACCAGAATCCACTTCTTTCAACTCAGTAATACATTTTGGATGTGTACCTAGAGTTTAAAGCAGAAAAACAGGAACTTTTAGAATTTTCATTTTTTTGACCAAAAGGACAGCCCCAGGGGTTATAAACATGTTGATATGGATGTGATTTTTTTTCTGACTGCGGTTTCAAAACCATGCACCAGAATCCACTTCTTTCAACTCAGTAATACATTTTGGATGTGTACCTAGAGTTTAAAGCAGAAAAACAGGAACTTTTAGAATTTTCATTTTTTGACCAGAACGACAGCCCCGGGGGTTATAAACATGTTGATATGGATGTGATTTTTTTTCTGACTGCGGTTTCAAAACCATGCACCAGAATCCACTTCTTTCAACTCAGTAATACATTTTGGATGTGTACCTAGAGTTTAAAGCAGAAAAACAGGAATTTTTAGAATTTTCATTTTTTGACCAGAACGACAGCCCCGGGGAGTTATAAACATGTTGATATGGATGTGATTTTTTTTCTGACTGCGGTTTCAAAACCATGCACCAGAATCCACTTCTTAAAACTCAGTAATACATTTTGGATGTGTACCTAGAGTTTAAAGCAGAAAAACAGGAACTTTTAGAATTTTCATTTTTTTGACCAAAACGACAGCCCCGGGGGTTATAAACATGTTGATATGGATGTGATTTTTTTTTCTGACTGCGGTTTCAAAACCATGCACCAGAATCCACTTCTTTCAACTCAGTAATACATTTTGGATGTGTACCTAGAGTTTAAAGCAGAAAAACAGGAACTTTTAGAATTTTCATTTTTTTGACCAAAACGACAGCCCCGGGAGTTATAAACATGTTGATATGGATGTGATTTTTTTTCTGACTGCGGTTTCAAAACCATGCACCAGAATCCACTTCTTTCAACTCAGTAATACATTTTGGATGTGTACCTAGAGTTTAAAGCAGAAAAACAGGAACTTTTAGAATTTTCATTTTTTGACCAAAACGACAGCCCCGGGAGTTATAAAAATGTTGATATAATATGTGATTTTTTTTTTCTGACTGCGGTTTCAAAACCATGCACCAGAATCCACTTCTTTCAAGTCAGTAATACATTTTGGATGTGTACCTAGAGTTTAAAGCAGAAAAAACTGAACTTTTAGAATTTTCATTTTTTGACCAAAACGACAGCCCCGGGGGTTATAAACATGTTGATATGGTTGTGATTTTTTTTCTGACTGCGGTTTCAAAACCATGCACCAGAATGCACTTCTTTCAAGTCAGTAATACATTTTGGATGTGTACCTAGAGTTTAAAGCAGAAAAACAGGAACTTTTAGAATTTTCATTTTTTGACCAGAACGACAGCCCCGGGGGTTATAAACATGTTGATATGGATGTGATTTTTTTTCTGACTGCGGTTTCAAAACCATGCACCAGAATCCACTTATTTCAACTCAGTAATACATTTTGGATGTGTACCTAGAGTTTAAAGCAGAAAAACAGGAACTTTTAGAATTTTCATTTTTTGACCAGAACGACAGCCCCGGGGGTTATAAACATGTTGATATGGATGTGATTTTTTTTCTGACTGCGGTTTCAAAACCATGCACCAGAATCCACTTCTTTCAATTAAGTAATACATTTTGGATGTGTACCTAGAGTTTAAAGCAGAAAAATAGGAACTTTTAGAATTTTCATTTTTTGACCAAAACGACAGCCCCGGGAGTTATAAAAATGTTGATATATATGTGATTTTTTTTTTCTGACTGCGGTTTCAAAACCATGCACCAGAATCCACTTCTTTCAACTCAGTAATACATTTTGGATGTGTACCTAGAGTTTAAAGCAGAAAAAACTGAACTTTTAGAATTTTCATTTTTTGACCAAAACGACAGCCCCGGGGGTTATAAACATGTTGATATGGTTGTGATTTTTTTTCTGACTGCGGTTTCAAAACCATGCACCAGAATGCACTTCTTTCAACTCAGTAATACATTTTGGATGTGTACCTAGAGTTTAAAGCAGAAAAATAGGAACTTTTAGAATTTTCATTTTTTGACCAGAACGACAGCCCCGGGGAGTAATAAACATGTTGATATGGATGTGATTTTTTTTCTGACTGCGGTTTCAAAACCATGCACCAGAATCCACTTCTTTCAACTCAGTAATACATTTTGGATGTGTACCTAGAGTTTAAAGCAGAAAAACAGGAACTTTTAGAATTTTCATTTTTTTGACCAAAAGGACAGCCCCAGGGGTTATAAACATGTTGATATGGATGTGATTTTTTTTCTGACTGCGGTTTCAAAACCATGCACCAGAATCCACTTCTTTCAACTCAGTAATACATTTTGGATGTGTACCTAGAGTTTAAAGCAGAAAAACAGGAACTTTTAGAATTTTCATTTTTTGACCAAAACGACAGCCCCGGGAGTTATAAAAATGTTGATATATATGTGATTTTTTTTTCTGACTGCGGTTTCAAAACCATGCACCAGAATCCACTTATTTCAAGTCAGTAATACATTTTGGATGTGTACCTAGAGTTTAAAGCAGAAAAAACTGAACTTTTAGAATTTTCATTTTTTGACCAAAACGACAGCCCCGGGGGTTATAAACATGTTGATATGGTTGTGATTTTTTTTCTGACTGCGGTTTCAAAACCATGCACCAGAATGCACTTCTTTCAAGTCAGTAATACATTTTGGATGTGTACCTAGAGTTTAAAGCAGAAAAACAGGAACTTTTAGAATTTTCATTTTTTGACCAGAACGACAGCCCCGGGGGTTATAAACATGTTGATATGGATGTGATTTTTTTTCTGACTGCGGTTTCAAAACCATGCACCAGAATCCACTTCTTTCAACTCAGTAATACATTTTGGATGTGTACCTAGAGTTTAAAGCAGAAAAACAGGAACTTTTAGAATTTTCATTTTTTGACCAAAATGACAGCCCCGGGGGTTATAAACATGTTGATATGGATGTGATTTTTTTTCTGACTGCGATTTCAAAACCATGCACCAGATTCCACTTCTTTCAACTCAGTAATACATTTTGGATGTGTACCTAGAGTTTAAAGCAGAAAAATAGGAACTTTTAGAATTTTCATTTTTTGACCAAAACGACAGCCCCGGGAGTTATAAAAATGTTGATATATATGTGATTTTTTTTTCTGACTGCGGTTTCAAAACCATGCACCAGAATCCACTTCTTTCAACTCAGTAATACATTTTGGATGTGTACCTAGAGTTTAAAGCAGAAAAAACTGAACTTTTAGAATTTTCATTTTTTGACCAAAACGACAGCCCCGGGGGTTATAAACATGTTGATATGGTTGTGATTTTTTTTCTGACTGCGGTTTCAAAACCATGCACCAGAATCCACTTCTTTCAAGTCAGTAATACATTTTGGATGTGTACCTAGAGTTTAAAGCAGAAAAACAGGAACTTTTAGAATTTTCATTTTTTGACCAAAATGACAGCCCCGGGGGTTATAAACATGTTGATATGGATGTGATTTTTTTTCTGACTGCGATTTCAAAACCATGCACCAGATTCCACTTCTTTCAACTCAGTAATACATTTTGGATGTGTACCTAGAGTTTAAAGCAGAAAAATAGGAACTTTTAGAATTTTCATTTTTTGACCAAAACGACAGCCCCGGGAGTTATAAAAATGTTGATATATATGTGATTTTTTTTTCTGACTGCGGTTTCAAAACCATGCACCAGAATCCACTTCTTTCAACTCAGTAATACATTTTGGATGTGTACCTAGAGTTTAAAGCAGAAAAAACTGAACTTTTAGAATTTTCATTTTTTGACCAAAATGACAGCCCCGGGGGTTATAAACATGTTGATATGGTTGTGATTTTTTTTCTGACTGCGGTTTCAAAACCATGCACCAGAATCCACTTCTTTCAAGTCAGTAATACATTTTGGATGTGTACCTAGAGTTTAAAGCAGAAAAACAGGAACTTTTAGAATTTTCATTTTTTGACCAGAACGACAGCCCCGGGAGTTATAAAAATGTTGATATATATGTGATTTTTTTTTTTCTGACTGCGGTTTCAAAACCATGCACCAGAATCCACTTCTTTCAAGTCAGTAATACATTTTGGATGTGTACCTAGAGTTTAAAGCAGAAAAAACTGAACTTTTAGAATTTTCATTTTTTGACCAAAACGACAGCCCCGGGGGTTATAAACATGTTGATATGGTTGTGATTTTTTTTCTGACTGCGGTTTCAAAACCATGCACCAGAATGCACTTCTTTCAAGTCAGTAATACATTTTGGATGTGTACCTAGAGTTTAAAGCAGAAAAACAGGAACTTTTAGAATTTTCATTTTTTGACCAGAACGACAGCCCCGGGGGTTATAAACATGTTGATATGGATGTGATTTTTTTTCTGACTGCGGTTTCAAAACCATGCACCAGAATCCACTTCTTAAAACTCAGTAATACATTTTGGATGTGTACCTAGAGTTTAAAGCAGAAAAACAGGAACTTTTAGAATTTTCATTTTTTTGACCAAAACGACAGCCCCGGGGGTAATAAACATGTTGATATGGATGTGATTTTTTTTTTCTGACTGCAGTTTCAAAACCATGCACCAGAATCCACTTCTTTCAAGTCAGTAATACATTTTGGATGTGTACCTAGAGTTTAAAGCAGAAAAACAGGAACTTTTAGAATTTTCATTTTTTGACCAGAACGACAGCCCCGGGAGTTATAAAAATGTTGATATATATGTGATTTTTTTTTTTCTGACTGCGGTTTCAAAACCATGCACCAGAATCCACTTCTTTCAAGTCAGTAATACATTTTGGATGTGTACCTAGAGTTTAAAGCAGAAAAAACTGAACTTTTAGAATTTTCATTTTTTGACCAAAACGACAGCCCCGGGGGTTATAAACATGTTGATATGGTTGTGATTTTTTTTCTGACTGCGGTTTCAAAACCATGCACCAGAATGCACTTCTTTCAAGTCAGTAATACATTTTGGATGTGTACCTAGAGTTTAAAGCAGAAAAACAGGAACTTTTAGAATTTTCATTTTTTGACCAGAACGACAGCCCCGGGGGTTATAAACATGTTGATATGGATGTGATTTTTTTTCTGACTGCGGTTTCAAAACCATGCACCAGAATCCACTTCTTAAAACTCAGTAATACATTTTGGATGTGTACCTAGAGTTTAAAGCAGAAAAACAGGAACTTTTAGAATTTTCATTTTTTGACCAAAACGACAGCCCCGGGGGTTATAAACATGTTGATATGGTTGTGATTTTTTTTCTGACTGCGGTTTCAAAACCATGCACCAGAATGCACTTCTTTCAAGTCAGTAATACATTTTGGATGTGTACCTAGAGTTTAAAGCAGAAAAACAGGAACTTTTAGAATTTTCATTTTTTGACCAGAACGACAGCCCCGGGGGTTATAAACATGTTGATATGGATGTGATTTTTTTTCTGACTGCGGTTTCAAAACCATGCACCAGAATCCACTTCTTTCAACTCAGTAATACATTTTGGATGTGTACCTAGAGTTTAAAGCAGAAAAACAGGAACTTTTAGAATTTTCATTTTTTGACCAGAACGACAGCCCCGGGGGTTATAAACATGTTGATATGGATGTGATTTTTTTTCTGACTGCGGTTTCAAAACCATGCACCAGAATCCACTTCTTTCAACTCAGTAATACATTTTGGATGTGTACCTAGAGTTTAAAGCAGAAAAATAGGAACTTTTAGAATTTTCATTTTTTGACCAAAACGACAGCCCCGGGAGTTATAAAAATGTTGATATATATGTGATTTTTTTTCTGACTGCGGTTTCAAAACCATGCACCAGAATCCACTTCTTTCAACTCAGTAATACATTTTGGATGTGTACCTAGAGTTTAAAGCAGAAAAAACTGAGTTTTTAGAATTTTCATTTTTTGACCAAAACGACAGCCCCGGGGGTTATAAACATGTTGATATGGTTGTGATTTTTTTTCTGACTGCGGTTTCAAAACCATGCACCAGAATGCACTTCTTTCAACTCAGTAATACATTTTGGATGTGTACCTAGAGTTTAAAGCAGAAAAATAGGAACTTTTAGAATTTTCATTTTTTGACCAGAACGACAGCCCCGGGGAGTTATAAACATGTTGATATGGATGTGATTTTTTTTCTGACTGCGGTTTCAAAACCATGCACCAGAATCCACTTCTTTCAACTCAGTAATACATTTTGGATGTGTACCTAGAGTTTAAAGCAGAAAAACAGGAACTTTTAGAATTTTCATTTTTTTGACCAAAAGGACAGCCCCAGGGGTTATAAACATGTTGATATGGATGTGATTTTTTTTCTGACTGCGGTTTCAAAACCATGCACCAGAATCCACTTCTTTCAACTCAGTAATACATTTTGGATGTGTACCTAGAGTTTAAAGCAGAAAAACAGGAACTTTTAGAATTTTCATTTTTTGACCAAAACGACAGCCCCGGGAGTTATAAAAATGTTGATATATATGTGATTTTTTTTTCTGACTGCGGTTTCAAAACCATGCACCAGAATCCACTTCTTTCAAGTCAGTAATACATTTTGGATGTGTACCTAGAGTTTAAAGCAGAAAAAACTGAACTTTTAGAATTTTCATTTTTTGACCAAAACGACAGCCCCGGGGGTTATAAACATGTTGATATGGTTGTGATTTTTTTTCTGACTGCGGTTTCAAAACCATGCACCAGAATGCACTTCTTTCAAGTCAGTAATACATTTTGGATGTGTACCTAGAGTTTAAAGCAGAAAAACAGGAACTTTTAGAATTTTCATTTTTTGACCAGAACGACAGCCCCGGGGGTTATAAACATGTTGATATGGATGTGATTTTTTTTCTGACTGCGGTTTCAAAACCATGCACCAGAATCCACTTCTTTCAACTCAGTAATACATTTTGGATGTGTACCTAGAGTTTAAAGCAGAAAAACAGGAACTTTTAGAATTTTCATTTTTTGACCAAAATGACAGCCCCGGGGGTTATAAACATGTTGATATGGATGTGATTTTTTTTCTGACTGCGATTTCAAAACCATGCACCAGATTCCACTTCTTTCAACTCAGTAATACATTTTGGATGTGTACCTAGAGTTTAAAGCAGAAAAATAGGAACTTTTAGAATTTTCATTTTTTGACCAAAACGACAGCCCCGGGAGTTATAAAAATGTTGATATATATGTGATTTTTTTTTCTGACTGCGGTTTCAAAACCATGCACCAGAATCCACTTCTTTCAACTCAGTAATACATTTTGGATGTGTACCTAGAGTTTAAAGCAGAAAAAACTGAACTTTTAGAATTTTCATTTTTTGACCAAAACGACAGCCCCGGGGGTTATAAACATGTTGATATGGTTGTGATTTTTTTTCTGACTGCGGTTTCAAAACCATGCACCAGAATCCACTTCTTTCAAGTCAGTAATACATTTTGGATGTGTACCTAGAGTTTAAAGCAGAAAAACAGGAACTTTTAGAATTTTCATTTTTTGACCAAAATGACAGCCCCGGGGGTTATAAACATGTTGATATGGATGTGATTTTTTTTCTGACTGCGATTTCAAAACCATGCACCAGATTCCACTTCTTTCAACTCAGTAATACATTTTGGATGTGTACCTAGAGTTTAAAGCAGAAAAACAGGAACTTTTAGAATTTTCATTTTTTGACCAGAACGACAGCCCCGGGAGTTATAAAAATGTTGATATATATGTGATTTTTTTTTTCTGACTGCGGTTTCAAAACCATGCACCAGAATCCACTTCTTTCAAGTCAGTAATACATTTTGGATGTGTACCTAGAGTTTAAAGCAGAAAAAACTGAACTTTTAGAATTTTCATTTTTTGACCAAAACGACAGCCCCGGGGGTTATAAACATGTTGATATGGTTGTGATTTTTTTTCTGACTGCGGTTTCAAAACCATGCACCAGAATGCACTTCTTTCAAGTCAGTAATACATTTTGGATGTGTACCTAGAGTTTAAAGCAGAAAAACAGGAACTTTTAGAATTTTCATTTTTTGACCAGAACGACAGCCCCGGGGGTTATAAACATGTTGATATGGATGTGATTTTTTTTCTGACTGCGGTTTCAAAACCATGCACCAGAATCCACTTCATAAAACTCAGTAATACATTTTGGATGTGTACCTAGAGTTTAAAGCAGAAAAACAGGAACTTTTAGAATTTTCATTTTTTTGACCAAAACGACAGCCCCGGGGGTAATAAACATGTTGATATGGATGTGATTTTTTTTTTCTGACTGCGGTTTCAAAACCATGCACCAGAATCCACTTCTTTCAAGTCAGTAATACATTTTGGATGTGTACCTAGAGTTTAAAGCAGAAAAAACTGAACTTTTAGAATTTTCATTTTTTGACCAAAACGACAGCCCCGGGGGTTATAAACATGTTGATATGGTTGTGATTTTTTTTCTGACTGCGGTTTCAAAACCATGCACCAGAATGCACTTCTTTCAAGTCAGTAATACATTTTGGATGTGTACCTAGAGTTTAAAGCAGAAAAACAGGAACTTTTAGAATTTTCATTTTTTGACCAGAACGACAGCCCCGGGGGTTATAAACATGTTGATATGGATGTGATTTTTTTTCTGACTGCGGTTTCAAAACCATGCACCAGAATCCACTTCTTTCAACTCAGTAATACATTTTGGATGTGTACCTAGAGTTTAAAGCAGAAAAACAGGAACTTTTAGAATTTTCATTTTTTGACCAAAACGACAGCCCCGGGAGTTATAAAAATGTTGATATATATGTGATTTTTTTTTCTGACTGCGGTTTCAAAACCATGCACCAGAATCCACTTCTTTCAACTTAGTAATACATTTTGGATGTGTACCTAGAGTTTAAAGCAGAAAAAACTGAGTTTTTAGAATTTTCATTTTTTGACCAAAACGACAGCCCCGGGGGTTATAAACATGTTGATATGGTTGTGATTTTTTTTCTGACTGCGGTTTCAAAACCATGCACCAGAATGCACTTCTTTCAACTCAGTAATACATTTTGGATGTGTACCTAGAGTTTAAAGCAGAAAAATAGGAACTTTTAGAATTTTCATTTTTTGACCAGAACGACAGCCCCGGGGAGTTATAAACATGTTGATATGGATGTGATTTTTTTTCTGACTGCGGTTTCAAAACCATGCACCAGAATCCACTTCTTTCAACTCAGTAATACATTTTGGATGTGTACCTAGAGTTTAAAGCAGAAAAACAGGAACTTTTAGAATTTTCATTTTTTTGACCAAAAGGACAGCCCCAGGGGTTATAAACATGTTGATATGGATGTGATTTTCTTTCTGACTGCGGTTTCAAAACCATGCACCAGAATCCACTTCTTTCAACTCAGTAATACATTTTGGATGTGTACCTAGAGTTTAAAGCAGAAAAACAGGAACTTTTAGAATTTTCATTTTTTGACCAAAACGACAGCCCCGGGAGTTATAAAAATGTTGATATATATGTGATTTTTTTTTCTGACTGCGGTTTCAAAACCATGCACCAGAATCCACTTCTTTCAAGTCAGTAATACATTTTGGATGTGTACCTAGAGTTTAAAGCAGAAAAAACTGAACTTTTAGAATTTTCATTTTTTGACCAAAACGACAGCCCCGGGGGTTATAAACATGTTGATATGGTTGTGATTTTTTTTCTGACTGCGGTTTCAAAACCATGCACCAGAATGCACTTCTTTCAACTCAGTAATACATTTTGGATGTGTACCTAGAGTTTAAAGCAGAAAAACAGGAACTTTTAGAATTTTCATTTTTTGACCAGAACGACAGCCCCGGGGGTTATAAACATGTTGATATGGATGTGATTTTTTTTCTGACTGCGGTTTCAAAACCATGCACCAGAATCCACTTCTTTCAACTCAGTAATACATTTTGGATGTGTACCTAGAGTTTAAAGCAGAAAAACAGGAACTTTTAGAATTTTCATTTTTTGACCAAAATGACAGCCCCGGGGGTTATAAACATGTTGATATGGATGTGATTTTTTTTCTGACTGCGATTTCAAAACCATGCACCAGATTCCACTTCTTTCAACTCAGTAATACATTTTGGATGTGTACCTAGAGTTTAAAGCAGAAAAATAGGAACTTTTAGAATTTTCATTTTTTGACCAAAAGGACAGCCCCGGGAGTTATAAAAATGTTGATATATATGTGATTTTTTTTTCTGACTGCGGTTTCAAAACCATGCACCAGAATCCACTTCTTTCAACTCAGTAATACATTTTGGATGTGTACCTAGAGTTTAAAGCAGAAAAAACTGAACTTTTAGAATTTTCATTTTTTGACCAAAACGACAGCCCCGGGGGTTATAAACATGTTGATATGGTTGTGATTTTTTTTCTGACTGCGGTTTCAAAACCATGCACCAGAATCCACTTCTTTCAAGTCAGTAATACATTTTGGATGTGTACCTAGAGTTTAAAGCAGAAAAACAGGAACTTTTAGAATTTTCATTTTTTGACCAGAACGACAGCCCCGGGAGTTATAAAAATGTTGATATATATGTGATTTTTTTTTCTGACTGCGGTTTCAAAACCATGCACCAGAATCCACTTCTTTCAAGTCAGTAATACATTTTGGATGTGTACCTAGAGTTTAAAGCAGAAAAAACTGAACTTTTAGAATTTTCATTTTTTGACCAAAACGACAGCCCCGGGGGTTATAAACATGTTGATATGGTTGTGATTTTTTTTCTGACTGCGGTTTCAAAACCATGCACCAGAATGCACTTCTTTCAAGTCAGTAATACATTTTGGATGTGTACCTAGAGTTTAAAGCAGAAAAACAGGAACTTTTAGAATTTTCATTTTTTGACCAGAACGACAGCCCCGGGGGTTATAAACATGTTGATATGGATGTGATTTTTTTTCTGACTGCGGTTTCAAAACCATGCACCAGAATCCACTTCTTAAAACTCAGTAATACATTTTGGATGTGTACCTAGAGTTTAAAGCAGAAAAACAGGAACTTTTAGAATTTTCATTTTTTTGACCAAAACGACAGCCCCGGGGGTTATAAACATGTTGATATGGATGTGATTTTTTTTTCTGACTGCGGTTTCAAAACCATGCACCAGAATCCACTTCTTTCAACTCAGTAATACATTTTGGATGTGTACCTAGAGTTTAAAGCAGAAAAACAGGAACTTTTAGAATTTTCATTTTTTGACCAAAACGACAGCCCCGGGAGTTATAAAAATGTTGATATATATGTGATTTTTTTTTCTGACTGCGGTTTCAAAACCATGCACCAGAATCCACTTCTTTCAAGTCAGTAATACATTTTGGATGTGTACCTAGAGTTTAAAGCAGAAAAAACTGAACTTTTAGAATTTTCATTTTTTGACCAAAACGACAGCCCCGGGGGTTATAAACATGTTGATATGGTTGTGATTTTTTTTCTGACTGCGGTTTCAAAACCATGCACCAGAATGCACTTCTTTCAAGTCAGTAATACATTTTGGATGTGTACCTAGAGTTTAAAGCAGAAAAACAGGAACTTTTAGAATTTTCATTTTTTGACCAGAACGACAGCCCCGGGGGTTATAAACATGTTGATATGGATGTGATTTTTTTTCTGACTGCGGTTTCAAAACCATGCACCAGAATCCACTTCTTAAAACTCAGTAATACATTTTGGATGTGTACCTAGAGTTTAAAGCAGAAAAACAGGAACTTTTAGAATTTTCATTTTTTTGACCAAAACGACAGCCCCGGGGGTTATAAACATGTTGATATGGATGTTATTTTTTTTTCTGACTGCGGTTTCAAAACCATGCACCAGAATCCACTTCTTTCAACTCAGTAATACATTTTGGATGTGTACCTAGAGTTTAAAGCAGAAAAACAGGAACTTTTAGAATTTTCATTTTTTGACCAAAACGACAGCCCCGGGAGTTATAAAAATGTTGATATATATGTGATTTTTTTTTCTGACTGCGGTTTCAAAACCATGCACCAGAATCCACTTCTTTCAAGTCAGTAATACATTTTGGATGTGTACCTAGAGTTTAAAGCAGAAAAAACTGAACTTTTAGAATTTTCATTTTTTGACCAAAACGACAGCCCCGGGGGTTATAAACATGTTGATATGGTTGTGATTTTTTTTCTGACTGCGGTTTCAAAACCATGCACCAGAATGCACTTCTTTCAAGTCAGTAATACATTTTGGATGTGTACCTAGAGTTTAAAGCAGAAAAACAGGAACTTTTAGAATTTTCATTTTTTGACCAGAACGACAGCCCCGGGGGTTATAAACATGTTGATATGGATGTGATTTTTTTTCTGACTGCGGTTTCAAAACCATGCACCAGAATCCACTTCTTTCAACTCAGTAATACATTTTGGATGTGTACCTAGAGTTTAAAGCAGAGAAATAGGAACTTTTAGAATTTTCATTTTTTGACCAAAACGACAGCCCCGGGAGTTATAAAAATGTTGATATATATGTGATTTTTTTTTCTGACTGCGGTTTCAAAACCATGCACCAGAATCCACTTCTTTCAACTCAGTAATACATTTTGGATGTGTACCTAGAGTTTAAAGCAGAAAAAAACTGAACTTTTAGAATTTTCATTTTTTGACCAAAACGACAGCCCCGGGGGTTATAAACATGTTGATATGGTTGTGATTTTTTTTCTGACTGCGGTTTCAAAACCATGCACCAGAATGCACTTCTTTCAAGTCAGTAATACATTTTGGATGTGTACCTAGAGTTTAAAGCAGAAAAACAGGAACTTTTAGAATTTTCATTTTTTGACCAGAACGACAGCCCCGGGGGTTATAAACATGTTGATATGGATGTGATTTTTTTCTGACTGCGGTTTCAAAACCATGCACCAGAATCCACTTCTTTCAACTCAGTAATACATTTTGGATGTGTACCTAGAGTTTAAAGCAGAAAAAACTGAACTTTTAGAATTTTCATTTTTTGACCAAAACGACAGCCCCGGGGGTTATAAACATGTTGATATGGTTGTGATTTTTTTTCTGACTGCGGTTTCAAAACCATGCACCAGAATCCACTTCTTTCAAGTCAGTAATACATTTTGGATGTGTACCTAGAGTTTAAAGCAGAAAAACAGGAACTTTTAGAATTTTCATTTTTTGACCAGAACGACAGCCCCGGGAGTTATAAAAATGTTGATATATATGTGATTTTTTTTTCTGACTGCGGTTTCAAAACCATGTACCAGAATCCACTTCTTTCAAGTCAGTAATACATTTTGGATGTGTACCTAGAGTTTAAAGCAGAAAAAACTGAACTTTTAGAATTTTCATTTTTTGACCAAAACGACAGCCCCGGGGGTTATAAACATGTTGATATGGTTGTGATTTTTTTTCTGACTGCGGTTTCAAAACCATGCACCAGAATGCACTTCTTTCAAGTCAGTAATACATTTTGGATGTGTACCTAGAGTTTAAAGCAGAAAAACAGGAACTTTTAGAATTTTCATTTTTTGACCAGAACGACAGCCCCGGGGGTTATAAACATGTTGATATGGATGTGATTTTTTTTCTGACTGCGGTTTCAAAACCATGCACCAGAATCCACTTCTTAAAACTCAGTAATACATTTTGGATGTGTACCTAGAGTTTAAAGCAGAAAAACAGGAACTTTTAGAATTTTCATTTTTTTGACCAAAACGACAGCCCCGGGGGTTATAAACATGTTGATATGGATGTGATTTTTTTTTCTGACTGCGGTTTCAAAACCATGCACCAGAATCCACTTCTTTCAACTCAGTAATACATTTTGGATGTGTACCTAGAGTTTAAAGCAGAAAAACAGGAACTTTTAGAATTTTCATTTTTTGACCAAAACGACAGCCCCGGGAGTTATAAAAATGTTGATATATATGTGATTTTTTTTTCTGACTGCGGTTTCAAAACCATGCACCAGAATCCACTTCTTTCAAGTCAGTAATACATTTTGGATGTGTACCTAGAGTTTAAAGCAGAAAAAACTGAACTTTTAGAATTTTCATTTTTTGACCAAAACGACAGCCCCGGGGGTTATAAACATGTTGATATGGTTGTGATTTTTTTTCTGACTGCGGTTTCAAAACCATGCACCAGAATGCACTTCTTTCAAGTCAGTAATACATTTTGGATGTGTACCTAGAGTTTAAAGCAGAAAAACAGGAACTTTTAGAATTTTCATTTTTTGACCAGAACGACAGCCCCGGGGGTTATAAACATGTTGATATGGATGTGATTTTTTTTCTGACTGCGGTTTCAAAACCATGCACCAGAATCCACTTCTTTCAACTCAGTAATACATTTTGGATGTGTACCTAGAGTTTAAAGCAGAAAAATAGGAACTTTTAGAATTTTCATTTTTTGACCAAAACGACAGCCCCGGGAGTTATAAAAATGTTGATATATATGTGATTTTTTTTTCTGACTGCGGTTTCAAAACCATGCACCAGAATCCACTTCTTTCAACTCAGTAATACATTTTGGATGTGTACCTAGAGTTTAAAGCAGAAAAAAACTGAACTTTTAGAATTTTCATTTTTTGACCAAAACGACAGCCCCGGGGGTTATAAACATGTTGATATGGTTGTGATTTTTTTTCTGACTGCGGTTTCAAAACCATGCACCAGAATGCACTTCTTTCAAGTCAGTAATACATTTTGGATGTGTACCTAGAGTTTAAAGCAGAAAAACAGGAACTTTTAGAATTTTCATTTTTTTTACCAAAACGACAGCCCCGGGGGTTATAAACATGTTGATATGGATGTGATTTTTTTTCTGACTGCGGTTTCAAAACCATGCACCAGAATCCACTTCTTTCAACTCAGTAATACATTTTGGATGTGTACCTAGAGTTTAAAGCAGAAAAACAGGAACTTTTAGAATTTTCATTTTTTTACCAAAACGACAGCCCCGGGAGTTATAAAAATGTTGATATATATGTGATTTTTTTTTCTGACTGCGGTTTCAAAACCATGCACCAGAATCCACTTCTTTCAAGTCAGTAATACATTTTGGATGTGTACCTAGAGTTTAAAGCAGAAAAAACTGAACTTTTAGAATTTTCATTTTTTGACCAAAACGACAGCCCCGGGGGTTATAAACATGTTGATATGGTTGTGATTTTTTTTCTGACTGCGGTTTCAAAACCATGCACCAGAATGCACTTCTTTCAAGTCAGTAATACATTTTGGATGTGTACCTAGAGTTTAAAGCAGAAAAACAGGAACTTTTAGAATTTTCATTTTTTGACCAGAACGACAGCCCCGGGGGTTATAAACATGTTGATATGGATGTGATTTTTTTTCTGACTGCGGTTTCAAAACCATGCACCAGAATCCACTTCTTTCAACTCAGTAATACATTTTAGATGTGTACCTAGAGTTTAAAGCAGAAAAACAGGAACTTTTAGAATTTTCATTTTTTGACCAGAACGACAGCCCCGGGGGTTATAAACATGTTGATATGGATGTGATTTTTTTTCTGACTGCGGTTTCAAAACCATGCACCAGAATCCACTTCTTTCAACTCAGTAATACATTTTGGATGTGTACCTAGAGTTTAAAGCAGAAAAATAGGAACTTTTAGAATTTTCATTTTTTGACCAAAACGACAGCCCCGGGAGTTATAAAAATGTTGATATATATGTGATTTTTTTTTCTGACTGCGGTTTCAAAACCATGCACCAGAATCCACTTCTTTCAACTCAGTAATACATTTTGGATGTGTACCTAGAGTTTAAAGCAGAAAAAACTGAACTTTTAGAATTTTCATTTTTTGACCAAAACGACAGCCCCGGGGGTTATAAACATGTTGATATGGTTGTGATTTTTTTTCTGACTGCTGTTTCAAAACCATGCACCAGAATGCACTTCTTTCAACTCAGTAATACATTTTGGATGTGTACCTAGAGTTTAAAGCAGAAAAATAGGAACTTTTAGAATTTTCATTTTTTGACCAAAACGACAGCCCCGGGAGTTATAAAAATGTTGATATATATGTGATTTTTTTTTCTGACTGCGGTTTCAAAACCATGCACCAGAATCCACTTCTTTCAAGTCAGTAATACATTTTGGATGTGTACCTAGAGTTTAAAGCAGAAAAAACTGAACTTTTAGAATTTTAATTTTTTGACCAAAACGACAGCCCCGGGGGTTATAAACATGTTGATATGGTTGTGATTTTTTTTCTGACTGCGGTTTCAAAACCATGCACCAGAATGCACTTCTTTCAAGTCAGTAATACATTTTGGATGTGTACCTAGAGTTTAAAGCAGAAAAACAGGAATTTTTAGAATTTTCATTTTTTGACCAGAACGACAGCCCCGGGGGGTTATAAACATGTTGATATGGATGTGATTTTTTTTCTGACTGCGGTTTCAAAACCATGCACCAGAATCCACATCTTTCAACTCAGTAATACATTTTGGATGTGTACCTAGAGTTTAAAGCAGAAAAACAGGAACTTTTAGAATTTTCATTTTTTTGACCAAAACGACAGCCCCAGGGGTTATAAACATGTTGATATGGATGTGATTTTTTTTCTGACTGCGGTTTCAAAACCATGCACCAGAATCCACTTCTTTCAACTCAGTAATACATTTTGGATGTGTACCTAGAGTTTAAAGCAGAAAAACAGGAACTTTTAGAATTTTCATTTTTTGACCAAAACGACAGCCCCGGGAGTTATAAAAATGTTGATATATATGTGATTTTTTTTTCTGACTGCGGTTTCAAAACCATGCACCAGAATCCACTTCTTTCAAGTCAGTAATACATTTTGGATGTGTACCTAGAGTTTAAAGCAGAAAAAACTGAACTTTTAGAATTTTCATTTTTTGACCAAAACGACAGCCCCGGGGGTTATAAACATGTTGATATGGTTGTGATTTTTTTTCTGACTGCGGTTTCAAAACCATGCACCAGAATGCACTTCTTTCAAGTCAGTAATACATTTTGGATGTGTACCTAGAGTTTAAAGCAGAAAAATAGGAACTTTTAGAATTTTCATTTTTTGACCAAAACGACAGCCCCGGGAGTTATAAAAATGTTGATATATATGTGATTTTTTTTTCTGACTGCGGTTTCAAAACCATGCACCAGAATCCACTTCTTTCAAGTCAGTAATACATTTTGGATGTGTACCTAGAGTTTAAAGCAGAAAAAACTGAACTTTTAGAATTTTCATTTTTTGACCAAAACGACAGCCCCGGGGGTTATAAACATGTTGATATGGTTGTGATTTTTTTTCTGACTGCGGTTTCAAAACCATGCACCAGAATGCACTTCTTTCAAGTCAGTAATACATTTTGGATGTGTACCTAGAGTTTAAAGCAGAAAAACAGGAACTTTTAGAATTTTCATTTTTTGACCAGAACGACAGCCCCGGGGGTTATAAACATGTTGATATGGATGTGATTTTTTTTCTGACTGCGGTTTCAAAACCATGCACCAGAATCCACTTCTTAAAACTCAGTAATACATTTTGGATGTGTACCTAGAGTTTAAAGCAGAAAAACAGGAACTTTTAGAATTTTCATTTTTTTGACCAAAACGACAGCCCCGGGGGTTATAAACATGTTGATATGGATGTGATTTTTTTTTCTGACTGCGGTTTCAAAACCATGCACCAGAATCCACTTCTTTCAACTCAGTAATACATTTTGGATGTGTACCTAGAGTTTAAAGCAGAAAAACAGGAACTTTTAGAATTTTCATTTTTTTGACCAAAACGACAGCCCCGGGAGTTATAAACATGTTGATATGGATGTGATTTTTTTTCTGACTGCGGTTTCAAAACCATGCACCAGAATCCACTTCTTTCAACTCAGTAATACATTTTGGATGTGTACCTAGAGTTTAAAGCAGAAAAACAGGAACTTTTAGAATTTTCATTTTTTGACCAAAACGACAGCCCCGGGAGTTATAAAAATGTTGATATATATGTGATTTTTTTTTTCTGACTGCGGTTTCAAAACCATGCACCAGAATCCACTTCTTTCAAGTCAGTAATACATTTTGGATGTGTACCTAGAGTTTAAAGCAGAAAAAACTGAACTTTTAGAATTTTCATTTTTTGACCAAAACGACAGCCCCGGGGGTTATAAACATGTTGATATGGTTGTGATTTTTTTTCTGACTGCGGTTTCAAAACCATGCACCAGAATGCACTTCTTTCAAGTCAGTAATACATTTTGGATGTGTACCTAGAGTTTAAAGCAGAAAAACAGGAACTTTTAGAATTTTCATTTTTTGACCAGAACGACAGCCCCGGGGGTTATAAGCATGTTGATATGGATGTGATTTTTTTTCTGACTGCGGTTTCAAAACCATGCACCAGAATCCACTTCTTTCAACTCAGTAATACATTTTGGATGTGTACCTAGAGTTTAAAGCAGAAAAACAGGAACTTTTAGAATTTTCATTTTTTGACCAAAACGACAGCCCCGGGAGTTATAAAAATGTTGATATATATGTGATTTTTTTTTCTGACTGCGGTTTCAAAACCATGCACCAGAATCCACTTCTTTCAAGTCAGTAATACATTTTGGATGTGTACCTAGAGTTTAAAGCAGAAAAAACTGAACTTTTAGAATTTTCATTTTTTGACCAAAACGACAGCCCCGGGGGTTATAAACATGTTGATATGGTTGTGATTTTTTTTCTGACTGCGGTTTCAAAACCATGCACCAGAATGCACTTCTTTCAAGTCAGTAATACATTTTGGATGTGTACCTAGAGTTTAAAGCAGAAAAACAGGAACTTTTAGAATTTTCATTTTTTGACCAGAACGACAGCCCCGGGGGTTATAAACATGTTGATATGGATGTGATTTTTTTTCTGACTGCGGTTTCAAAACCATGCACCAGAATCCACTTCTTTCAACTCAGTAATACATTTTGGATGTGTACCTAGAGTTTAAAGCAGAAAAACAGGAACTTTTAGAATTTTCATTTTTTGACCAAAATGACAGCCCCGGGGGTTATAAACATGTTGATATGGATGTGATTTTTTTTCTGACTGCGATTTCAAAACCATGCACCAGATTCCACTTCTTTCTACTCAGTAATACATTTTGGATGTGTACCTAGAGTTTAAAGCAGAAAAATAGGAACTTTTAGAATTTTCATTTTTTGACCAAAACGACAGCCCCGGGAGTTATAAAAATGTTGATATATATGTGATTTTTTTTTCTGACTGCGGTTTCAAAACCATGCACCAGAATCCACTTCTTTCAAGTCAGTAATACATTTTGGATGTGTACCTAGAGTTTAAAGCAGAAAAAACTGAACTTTTAGAATTTTCATTTTTTGACCAAAACGACAGCCCCGGGGGTTATAAACATGTTGATATGGTTGTGATTTTTTTTCTGACTGCGGTTTCAAAACCATGCACCAGAATGCACTTCTTTCAAGTCAGTAATACATTTTGGATGTGTACCTAGAGTTTAAAGCAGAAAAACAGGAACTTTTAGAATTTTCATTTTTTGACCAGAACGACAGCCCCGGGGGTTATAAACATGTTGATATGGATGTGATTTTTTTTCTGACTGCGGTTTCAAAACCATGCACCAGAATCCACTTCTTAAAACTCAGTAATACATTTTGGATGTGTACCTAGAGTTTAAAGCAGAAAAACAGGAACTTTTAGAATTTTCATTTTTTTGACCAAAACGACAGCCCCGGGGGTTATAAACATGTTGATATGGATGTGATTTTTTTTTCTGACTGCGGTTTCAAAACCATGCACCAGAATCCACTTCTTTCAACTCAGTAATACATTTTGGATGTGTACCTAGAGTTTAAAGCAGAAAAACAGGAACTTTTAGAATTTTCATTTTTTTGACCAAAACGACAGCCCCGGGAGTTATAAACATGTTGATATGGATGTGATTTTTTTTCTGACTGCGGTTTCAAAACCATGCACCAGAATCCACTTCTTTCAACTCAGTAATACATTTTGGATGTGTACCTAGAGTTTAAAGCAGAAAAACAGGAACTTTTAGAATTTTCATTTTTTGACCAAAACGACAGCCCCGGGAGTTATAAAAATGTTGATATATATGTGATTTTTTTTTTCTGACTGCGGTTTCAAAACCATGCACCAGAATCCACTTCTTTCAAGTCAGTAATACATTTTGGATGTGTACCTAGAGTTTAAAGCAGAAAAAACTGAACTTTTAGAATTTTCATTTTTTGACCAAAACGACAGCCCCGGGGGTTATAAACATGTTGATATGGTTGTGATTTTTTTTCTGACTGCGGTTTCAAAACCATGCACCAGAATGCACTTCTTTCAAGTCAGTAATACATTTTGGATGTGTACCTAGAGTTTAAAGCAGAAAAACAGGAACTTTTAGAATTTTCATTTTTTGACCAGAACGACAGCCCCGGGGGTTATAAACATGTTGATATGGATGTGATTTTTTTTCTGACTGCGGTTTCAAAACCATGCACCAGAATCCACTTCTTTCAACTCAGTAATACATTTTGGATGTGTACCTAGAGTTTAAAGCAGAAAAACAGGAACTTTTAGAATTTTCATTTTTTGACCAGAACGACAGCCCCGGGGGTTATAAACATGTTGATATGGATGTGATTTTTTTTCTGACTGCGGTTTCAAAACCATGCACCAGAATCCACTTCTTTCAACTCAGTAATACATTTTGGATGTGTACCTAGAGTTTAAAGCAGAAAAAACTGAACTTTTAGAATTTTCATTTTTTGACCAAAACGACAGCCCCGGGGGTTATAAACATGTTGATATGGTTGTGATTTTTTTTCTGACTGCGGGTTTCAAAACCATGCACCAGAATGCACTTCTTTCAACTCAGTAATACATTTTGGATGTGTACCTAGAGTTTAAAGCAGAAAAATAGGAACTTTTAGAATTTTCATTTTTTGACCAAAACGACAGCCCCGGGAGTTATAAAAATGTTGATATATATGTGATTTTTTTTCTGACTGCGGTTTCAAAACCATGCACCAGAATCCACTTCTTTCAAGTCAGTAATACATTTTGGATGTGTACCTAGAGTTTAAAGCAGAAAAAACTGAACTTTTAGAATTTTAATTTTTTGACCAAAACGACAGCCCCAGGGGTTATAAACATGTTGATATGGTTGTGATTTTTTTTCTGACTGCGGTTTCAAAACCATGCACCAGAATGCACTTCTTTCAAGTCAGTAATACATTTTGGATGTGTACCTAGAGTTTAAAGCAGAAAAACAGGAATTTTTAGAATTTTCATTTTTTGACCAGAACGACAGCCCCGGGGAGTTATAAACATGTTGATATGGATGTGATTTTTTTTCTGACTGCGGTTTCAAAACCATGCACCAGAATCCACTTCTTAAAACTCAGTAATACATTTTGGATGTGTACCTAGAGTTTAAAGCAGAAAAACAGGAACTTTTAGAATTTTCATTTTTTTGACCAAAACGACAGCCCCGGGGGTTATAAACATGTTGATATGGATGTGATTTTTTTTTCTGACTGCGGTTTCAAAACCATGCACCAGAATCCACTTCTTTCAACTCAGTAATACATTTTGGATGTGTACCTAGAGTTTAAAGCAGAAAAACAGGAACTTTTAGAATTTTCATTTTTTTGACCAAAACGACAGCCCCGGGAGTTATAAAAATGTTGATATATATGTGATTTTTTTTTCTGACTGCGGTTTCAAAACCATGCACCAGAATCCACTTCTTTCAAGTCAGTAATACATTTTGGATGTGTACCTAGAGTTTAAAGCAGAAAAAACTGAACTTTTAGAATTTTAATTTTTTGACCAAAATGACAGCCCCGGGGGTTATAAACATGTTGATATGGTTGTGATTTTTTTTCTGACTGCGGTTTCAAAACCATGCACCAGAATGCACTTCTTTCAAGTCAGTAATACATTTTGGATGTGTACCTAGAGTTTAAAGCAGAAAAACAGGAATTTTTAGAATTTTCATTTTTTGACCAGAACGACAGCCCCGGGGAGTTATAAACATGTTGATATGGATGTGATTTTTTTTCTGACTGCGGTTTCAAAACCATGCACCAGAATCCACTTCTTAAAACTCAGTAATACATTTTGGATGTGTACCTAGAGTTTAAAGCAGAAAAACAGGAACTTTTAGAATTTTCATTTTTTTGACCAAAACGACAGCCCCGGGGGTTATAAACATGTTGATATGGATGTGATTTTTTTTTCTGACTGCGGTTTCAAAACCATGCACCAGAATCCACTTCTTTCAACTCAGTAATACATTTTGGATGTGTACCTAGAGTTTAAAGCAGAAAAACAGGAACTTTTAGAATTTTCATTTTTTTGACCAAAACGACAGCCCCGGGAGTTATAAACATGTTGATATGGATGTGATTTTTTTTCTGACTGCGGTTTCAAAACCATGCACCAGAATCCACTTCTTTCAACTCAGTAATACATTTTGGATGTGTACCTAGAGTTTAAAGCAGAAAAACAGGAACTTTTAGAATTTTCATTTTTTGACCAAAACGACAGCCCCGGGAGTTATAAAAATGTTGATATATATGTGATTTTTTTTTTCTGACTGCGGTTTCAAAACCATGCACCAGAATCCACTTCTTTCAAGTCAGTAATACATTTTGGATGTGTACCTAGAGTTTAAAGCAGAAAAAACTGAACTTTTAGAATTTTCATTTTTTGACCAAAACGACAGCCCCGGGGGTTATAAACATGTTGATATGGTTGTGATTTTTTTTCTGACTGCGGTTTCAAAACCATGCACCAGAATGCACTTCTTTCAAGTCAGTAATACATTTTGGATGTGTACATAGAGTTTAAAGCAGAAAAACAGGAACTTTTAGAATTTTCATTTTTTGACCAGAACGACAGCCCCGGGGGTTATAAACATGTTGATATGGATGTGATTTTTTTTCTGACTGCGGTTTCAAAACCATGCACCAGAATCCACTTCTTTCAACTCAGTAATACATTTTGGATGTGTACCTAGAGTTTAAAGCAGAAAAACAGGAACTTTTAGAATTTTCATTTTTTGACCAGAACGACAGCCCCGGGGGTTATAAACATGTTGATATGGATGTGATTTTTTTTCTGACTGCGGTTTCAAAACCATGCACCAGAATCCACTTCTTTCAACTCAGTAATACATTTTGGATGTGTACCTAGAGTTTAAAGCAGAAAAATAGGAACTTTTAGAATTTTCATTTTTTGACCAAAACGACAGCCCCGGGAGTTATAAAAATGTTGATATATATGTGATTTTTTTTTCTGACTGCGGTTTCAAAACCATGCACCAGAATCCACTTCTTTCAACTCAGTAATACATTTTGGATGTGTACCTAGAGTTTAAAGCAGAAAAAACTGAACTTTTAGAATTTTCATTTTTTGACCAAAACGACAGCCCCGGGGGTTATAAACATGTTGATATGGTTGTGATTTTTTTTCTGACTGCGGTTTCAAAACCATGCACCAGAATGCACTTCTTTCAACTCAGTAATACATTTTGGATGTGTACCTAGAGTTTAAAGCAGAAAAATAGGAACTTTTAGAATTTTCATTTTTTGAGCAGAACGACAGCCCCGGGGAGTAATAAACATGTTGATATGGATGTGATTTTTTTTCTGACTGCGGTTTCAAAACCATGCACCAGAATCCACTTCTTTCAACTCAGTAATACATTTTGGATGTGTACCTAGAGTTTAAAGCAGAAAAACAGGAACTTTTAGAATTTTCATTTTTTGACCAGAACGACAGCCCCGGGGGTTATAAACATGTTGATATGGATGTGATTTTTTTTCTGACTGCGGTTTCAAAACCATGCACCAGAATCCACTTCTTTCAACTCAGTAATACATTTTGGATGTGTACCTAGAGTTTAAAGCAGAAAAACAGGAATTTTTAGAATTTTCATTTTTTGACCAGAACGACAGCCCCGGGGAGTTATAAACATGTTGATATGGATGTGATTTTTTTTCTGACTGCGGTTTCAAAACCATGCACCAGAATCCACTTCTTAAAACTCAGTAATACATTTTGGATGTGTACCTAGAGTTTAAAGCAGAAAAACAGGAACTTTTAGAATTTTCATTTTTTTGACCAAAACGACAGCCCCGGGGGTTATAAACATGTTGATATGGATGTGATTTTTTTTTCTGACTGCGGTTTCAAAACCATGCACCAGAATCCACTTCTTTCAACTCAGTAATACATTTTGGATGTGTACCTAGAGTTTAAAGCAGAAAAACAGGAACTTTTAGAATTTTCATTTTTTTGACCAAAACGACAGCCCCGGGAGTTATAAACATGTTGATATGGATGTGATTTTTTTTCTGACTGCGGTTTCAAAACCATGCACCAGAATCCACTTCTTTCAACTCAGTAATACATTTTGGATGTGTACCTAGAGTTTAAAGCAGAAAAACAGGAACTTTTAGAATTTTCATTTTTTGACCAAAACGACAGCCCCGGGAGTTATAAAAATGTTGATATAATATGTGATTTTTTTTTTCTGACTGCGGTTTCAAAACCATGCACCAGAATCCACTTCTTTCAAGTCAGTAATACATTTTGGATGTGTACCTAGAGTTTAAAGCAGAAAAAACTGAACTTTTAGAATTTTCATTTTTTGACCAAAACGACAGCCCCGGGGGTTATAAACATGTTGATATGGTTGTGATTTTTTTTCTGACTGCGGTTTCAAAACCATGCACCAGAATGCACTTCTTTCAAGTCAGTAATACATTTTGGATGTGTACCTAGAGTTTAAAGCAGAAAAACAGGAACTTTTAGAATTTTCATTTTTTGACCAGAACGACAGCCCCGGGGGTTATAAACATGTTGATATGGATGTGATTTTTTTTCTGACTGCGGTTTCAAAACCATGCACCAGAATCCACTTATTTCAACTCAGTAATACATTTTGGATGTGTACCTAGAGTTTAAAGCAGAAAAACAGGAACTTTTAGAATTTTCATTTTTTGACCAGAACGACAGCCCCGGGGGTTATAAACATGTTGATATGGATGTGATTTTTTTTCTGACTGCGGTTTCAAAACCATGCACCAGAATCCACTTCTTTCAACTCAGTAATACATTTTGGATGTGTACCTAGAGTTTAAAGCAGAAAAATAGGAACTTTTAGAATTTTCATTTTTTGACCAAAACGACAGCCCCGGGAGTTATAAAAATGTTGATATATATGTGATTTTTTTTTCTGACTGCGGTTTCAAAACCATGCACCAGAATCCACTTCTTTCAACTCAGTAATACATTTTGGATGTGTACCTAGAGTTTAAAGCAGAAAAATAGGAACTTTTAGAATTTTCATTTTTTGACCAAAACGACAGCCCCGGGAGTTATAAAAATGTTGATATATATGTGATTTTTTTTTCTGACTGCGGTTTCAAAACCATGCACCAGAATCCACTTCTTTCAACTCAGTAATACATTTTGGATGTGTACCTAGAGTTTAAAGCAGAAAAAACTGAACTTTTAGAATTTTCATTTTTTGACCAAAACGACAGCCCCGGGGGTTATAAACATGTTGATATGGATGTGATTTTTTTTCTGACTGCGGTTTCAAAACCATGCACCAGAATGCACTTCTTTCAACTCAGTAATACATTTTGGATGTGTACCTAGAGTTTAAAGCAGAAAAACAGGAACTTTTAGAATTTTCATTTTTTGACCAGAACGACAGCCCCGGGGGTTATAAACATGTTGATATGGATGTGATTTTTTTTCTGACTGCGGTTTCAAAACCATGCACCAGAATCCACTTCTTTCAACTCAGTAATACATTTTGGATGTGTACCTAGAGTTTAAAGCAGAAAAATAGGAACTTTTAGAATTTTCATTTTTTGACCAAAACGACAGCCCCGGGAGTTATAAAAATGTTGATATATATGTGATTTTTTTTCTGACTGCGGTTTCAAAACCATGCACCAGAATCCACTTCTTTCAACTCAGTAATACATTTTGGATGTGTACCTAGAGTTTAAAGCAGAAAAAACTGAACTTTTAGAATTTTCATTTTTTGACCAAAACGACAGCCCCGGGGGTTATAAACATGTTGATATGGTTGTGATTTTTTTTCTGACTGCGGTTTCAAAACCATGCACCAGAATGCACTTCTTTCAACTCAGTAATACATTTTGGATGTGTACCTAGAGTTTAAAGCAGAAAAATAGGAACTTTTAGAATTTTCATTTTTTGACCAGAACGACAGCCCCGGGGAGTAATAAACATGTTGATATGGATGTGATTTTTTTTCTGACTGCGGTTTCAAAACCATGCACCAGAATCCACTTCTTTCAACTCAGTAATACATTTTGGATGTGTACCTAGAGTTTAAAGCAGAAAAACAGGAACTTTTAGAATTTTCATTTTTTGACCAAAACGACAGCCCCGGGAGTTATAAAAATGTTGATATATATGTGATTTTTTTTTCTGACTGCGGTTTCAAAACCATGCACCAGAATCCACTTATTTCAAGTCAGTAATACATTTTGGATGTGTACCTAGAGTTTAAAGCAGAAAAAACTGAACTTTTAGAATTTTCATTTTTTGACCAAAACGACAGCCCCGGGGGTTATAAACATGTTGATATGGTTGTGATTTTTTTTCTGACTGCGGTTTCAAAACCATGCACCAGAATGCACTTCTTTCAAGTCAGTAATACATTTTGGATGTGTACCTAGAGTTTAAAGCAGAAAAACAGGAACTTTTAGAATTTTCATTTTTTGACCAGAACGACAGCCCCGGGGGTTATAAACATGTTGATATGGATGTGATTTTTTTTCTGACTGCGGTTTCAAAACCATGCACCAGAATCCACTTCTTTCAACTCAGTAATACATTTTGGATGTGTACCTAGAGTTTAAAGCAGAAAAACAGGAACTTTTAGAATTTTCATTTTTTGACCAAAATGACAGCCCCGGGGGTTATAAACATGTTGATATGGATGTGATTTTTTTTCTGACTGCGATTTCAAAACCATGCACCAGATTCCACTTCTTTCAACTCAGTAATACATTTTGGATGTGTACCTAGAGTTTAAAGCAGAAAAATAGGAACTTTTAGAATTTTCATTTTTTGACCAAAACGACAGCCCCGGGAGTTATAAAAATGTTGATATATATGTGATTTTTTTTTCTGACTGCGGTTTCAAAACCATGCACCAGAATCCACTTCTTTCAACTCAGTAATACATTTTGGATGTGTACCTAGAGTTTAAAGCAGAAAAAACTGAACTTTTAGAATTTTCATTTTTTGACCAAAACGACAGCCCCGGGGGTTATAAACATGTTGATATGGTTGTGATTTTTTTTCTGACTGCGGTTTCAAAACCATGCACCAGAATCCACTTCTTTCAAGTCAGTAATACATTTTGGATGTGTACCTAGAGTTTAAAGCAGAAAAACAGGAACTTTTAGAATTTTCATTTTTTGACCAAAATGACAGCCCCGGGGGTTATAAACATGTTGATATGGATGTGATTTTTTTTCTGACTGCGATTTCAAAACCATGCACCAGATTCCACTTCTTTCAACTCAGTAATACATTTTGGATGTGTACCTAGAGTTTAAAGCAGAAAAATAGGAGCTTTTAGAATTTTCATTTTTTGACCAAAACGACAGCCCCTGGAGTTATAAAAATGTTGATATATATGTGATTTTTTTTTCTGACTGCGGTTTCAAAACCATGCACCAGAATCCACTTCTTTCAAGTCAGTAATACATTTTGGATGTGTACCTAGAGTTTAAAGCAGAAAAAACTGAACTTTTAGAATTTTAATTTTTTGACCAAAACGACAGCCTCGGGGGTTATAAACATGTTGATATGGTTGTGATTTTTTTTCTGACTGCGGTTTCAAAACCATGCACCAGAATGCACTTCTTTCAAGTCAGTAATACATTTTGGATGTGTACCTAGAGTTTAAAGCAGAAAAACAGGAATTTTTAGAATTTTCATTTTTTGACCAGAACGACAGCCCCGGGGAGTTATAAACATGTTGATATGGATGTGATTTTTTTTCTGACTGCGGTTTCAAAACCATGCACCAGAATCCACTTCTTAAAACTCAGTAATACATTTTGGATGTGTACCTAGAGTTTAAAGCAGAAAAACAGGAACTTTTAGAATTTTCATTTTTTTGACCAAAACGACAGCCCCGGGGGTTATAAACATGTTGATATGGATGTGATTTTTTTTTCTGACTGCGGTTTCAAAACCATGCACCAGAATCCACTTCTTTCAACTCAGTAATACATTTTGGATGTGTACCTAGAGTTTAAAGCAGAAAAACAGGAACTTTTAGAATTTTCATTTTTTTGACCAAAACGACAGCCCCGGGAGTTATAAAAATGTTGATATATATGTGATTTTTTTTTCTGACTGCGGTTTCAAAACCATGCACCAGAATCCACTTCTTTCAAGTCAGTAATACATTTTGGATGTGTACCTAGAGTTTAAAGCAGAAAAAACTGAACTTTTAGAATTTTAATTTTTTGACCAAAATGACAGCCCCGGGGGTTATAAACATGTTGATATGGTTGTGATTTTTTTTCTGACTGCGGTTTCAAAACCATGCACCAGAATGCACTTCTTTCAAGTCAGTAATACATTTTGGATGTGTACCTAGAGTTTAAAGCAGAAAAACAGGAATTTTTAGAATTTTCATTTTTTGACCAGAACGACAGCCCCGGGGAGTTATAAACATGTTGATATGGATGTGATTTTTTTTCTGACTGCGGTTTCAAAACCATGCACCAGAATCCACTTCTTAAAACTCAGTAATACATTTTGGATGTGTACCTAGAGTTTAAAGCAGAAAAACAGGAACTTTTAGAATTTTCATTTTTTTGACCAAAACGACAGCCCCGGGGGTTATAAACATGTTGATATGGATGTGATTTTTTTTTCTGACTGCGGTTTCAAAACCATGCACCAGAATCCACTTCTTTCAACTCAGTAATACATTTTGGATGTGTACCTAGAGTTTAAAGCAGAAAAACAGGAACTTTTAGAATTTTCATTTTTTTGACCAAAACGACAGCCCCGGGAGTTATAAACATGTTGATATGGATGTGATTTTTTTTCTGACTGCGGTTTCAAAACCATGCACCAGAATCCACTTCTTTCAACTCAGTAATACATTTTAGATGTGTACCTAGAGTTTAAAGCAGAAAAACAGGAACTTTTAGAATTTTCATTTTTTGACCAAAACGACAGCCCCGGGAGTTATAAAAATGTTGATATATATGTGATTTTTTTTTTCTGACTGCGGTTTCAAAACCATGCACCAGAATCCACTTCTTTCAAGTCAGTAATACATTTTGGATGTGTACCTAGAGTTTAAAGCAGAAAAAACTGAACTTTTAGAATTTTCATTTTTTGACCAAAACGACAGCCCCGGGGGTTATAAACATGTTGATATGGTTGTGATTTTTTTTCTGACTGCGGTTTCAAAACCATGCACCAGAATGCACTTCTTTCAAGTCAGTAATACATTTTGGATGTGTACCTAGAGTTTAAAGCAGAAAAAGAGGAACTTTTAGAATTTTCATTTTTTGACCAGAACGACAGCCCCGGGGGTTATAAACATGTTGATATGGATGTGATTTTTTTTCTGACTGCGGTTTCAAAACCATGCACCAGAATCCACTTCTTTCAACTCAGTAATACATTTTGGATGTGTACCTAGAGTTTAAAGCAGAAAAACAGGAACTTTTAGAATTTTCATTTTTTGACCAGAACGACAGCCCCGGGGGTTATAAACATGTTGATATGGATGTGATTTTTTTTCTGACTGCGGTTTCAAAACCATGCACCAGAATCCACTTCTTTCAACTCAGTAATACATTTTGGATGTGTACCTAGAGTTTAAAGCAGAAAAATAGGAACTTTTAGAATTTTCATTTTTTGACCAAAACGACAGCCCCGGGAGTTATAAAAATGTTGATATATATGTGATTTTTTTTTCTGACTGCGGTTTCAAAACCATGCACCAGAATCCACTTCTTTCAACTCAGTAATACATTTTGGATGTGTACCTAGAGTTTAAAGCAGAAAAAACTGAACTTTTAGAATTTTCATTTTTTGACCAAAACGACAGCCCCGGGGGTTATAAACATGTTGATATGGTTGTGATTTTTTTTCTGACTGCGGTTTCAAAACCATGCACCAGAATGCACTTCTTTCAACTCAGTAATACATTTTGGATGTGTACCTAGAGTTTAAAGCAGAAAAATAGGAACTTTTAGAATTTTCATTTTTTGAGCAGAACGACAGCCCCGGGGAGTAATAAACATGTTGATATGGATGTGATTTTTTTTCTGACTGCGGTTTCAAAACCATGCACCAGAATCCACTTCTTTCAACTCAGTAATACATTTTGGATGTGTACCTAGAGTTTAAAGCAGAAAAACAGGAACTTTTAGAATTTTCATTTTTTGACCAGAACGACAGCCCCGGGGGTTATAAACATGTTGATATGGATGTGATTTTTTTTCTGACTGCGGTTTCAAAACCATGCACCAGAATCCACTTCTTTCAACTCAGTAATACATTTTGGATGTGTACCTAGAGTTTAAAGCAGAAAAACAGGAATTTTTAGAATTTTCATTTTTTGACCAGAACGACAGCCCCGGGGAGTTATAAACATGTTGATATGGATGTGATTTTTTTTCTGACTGCGGTTTCAAAACCATGCACCAGAATCCACTTCTTAAAACTCAGTAATACATTTTGGATGTGTACCTAGAGTTTAAAGCAGAAAAACAGGAACTTTTAGAATTTTCATTTTTTTGACCAAAACGACAGCCCCGGGGGTTATAAACATGTTGATATGGATGTGATTTTTTTTTCTGACTGCGGTTTCAAAACCATGCACCAGAATCCACTTCTTTCAACTCAGTAATACATTTTGGATGTGTACCTAGAGTTTAAAGCAGAAAAACAGGAACTTTTAGAATTTTCATTTTTTTGACCAAAACGACAGCCCCGGGAGTTATAAACATGTTGATATGGATGTGATTTTTTTTCTGACTGCGGTTTCAAAACCATGCACCAGAATCCACTTCTTTCAACTCAGTAATACATTTTGGATGTGTACCTAGAGTTTAAAGCAGAAAAACAGGAACTTTTAGAATTTTCATTTTTTGACCAAAACGACAGCCCCGGGAGTTATAAAAATGTTGATATAATATGTGATTTTTTTTTTCTGACTGCGGTTTCAAAACCATGCACCAGAATCCACTTCTTTCAAGTCAGTAATACATTTTGGATGTGTACCTAGAGTTTAAAGCAGAAAAAACTGAACTTTTAGAATTTTCATTTTTTGACCAAAACGACAGCCCCGGGGGTTATAAACATGTTGATATGGTTGTGATTTTTTTTCTGACTGCGGTTTCAAAACCATGCACCAGAATGCACTTCTTTCAAGTCAGTAATACATTTTGGATGTGTACCTAGAGTTTAAAGCAGAAAAACAGGAACTTTTAGAATTTTCATTTTTTGACCAGAACGACAGCCCCGGGGGTTATAAACATGTTGATATGGATGTGATTTTTTTTCTGACTGCGGTTTCAAAACCATGCACCAGAATCCACTTATTTCAACTCAGTAATACATTTTGGATGTGTACCTAGAGTTTAAAGCAGAAAAACAGGAACTTTTAGAATTTTCATTTTTTGACCAGAACGACAGCCCCGGGGGTTATAAACATGTTGATATGGATGTGATTTTTTTTCTGACTGCGGTTTCAAAACCATGCACCAGAATCCACTTCTTTCAACTCAGTAATACATTTTGGATGTGTACCTAGAGTTTAAAGCAGAAAAATAGGAACTTTTAGAATTTTCATTTTTTGACCAAAACGACAGCCCCGGGAGTTATAAAAATGTTGATATATATGTGATTTTTTTTTCTGACTGCGGTTTCAAAACCATGCACCAGAAACCACTTCTTTCAACTCAGTAATACATTTTGGATGTGTACCTAGAGTTTAAAGCAGAAAAAACTGAACTTTTAGAATTTTCATTTTTTGACCAAAACGACAGCCCCGGGGGTTATAAACATGTTGATATGGATGTGATTTTTTTTCTGACTGCGGTTTCAAAACCATGCACCAGAATGCACTTCTTTCAACTCAGTAATACATTTTGGATGTGTACCTAGAGTTTAAAGCAGAAAAATAGGAACTTTTAGAATTTTCATTTTTTGACCAGAACGACAGCCCCGGGGGTTATAAACATGTTGATATGGATGTGATTTTTTTTCTGACTGCGGTTTCAAAACCATGCACCAGAATCCACTTATTTCAACTCAGTAATACATTTTGGATGTGTACCTAGAGTTTAAAGCAGAAAAACAGGAACTTTTAGAATTTTCATTTTTTGACCAGAACGACAGCCCCGGGGGTTATAAACATGTTGATATGGATGTGATTTTTTTTCTGACTGCGGTTTCAAAACCATGCACCAGAATCCACTTCTTTCAACTCAGTAATACATTTTGGATGTGTACCTAGAGTTTAAAGCAGAAAAATAGGAACTTTTAGAATTTTCATTTTTTGACCAAAACGACAGCCCCGGGAGTTATAAAAATGTTGATATATATGTGATTTTTTTTTCTGACTGCGGTTTCAAAACCATGCACCAGAATCCACTTATTTCAAGTCAGTAATACATTTTGGATGTGTACCTAGAGTTTAAAGCAGAAAAAACTGAACTTTTAGAATTTTCATTTTTTGACCAAAACGACAGCCCCGGGGGTTATAAACATGTTGATATGGTTGTGATTTTTTTTCTGACTGCGGTTTCAAAACCATGCACCAGAATGCACTTCTTTCAAGTCAGTAATACATTTTGGATGTGTACCTAGAGTTTAAAGCAGAAAAACAGGAACTTTTAGAATTTTCATTTTTTGACCAGAACGACAGCCCCGGGGGTTATAAACATGTTGATATGGATGTGATTTTTTTTCTGACTGCGGTTTCAAAACCATGCACCAGAATCCACTTCTTTCAACTCAGTAATACATTTTGGATGTGTACCTAGAGTTTAAAGCAGAAAAACAGGAACTTTTAGAATTTTCATTTTTTGACCAAAATGACAGCCCCGGGGGTTATAAACATGTTGATATGGATGTGATTTTTTTTCTGACTGCGATTTCAAAACCATGCACCAGATTCCACTTCTTTCAACTCAGTAATACATTTTGGATGTGTACCTAGAGTTTAAAGCAGAAAAATAGGAACTTTTAGAATTTTCATTTTTTGACCAAAACGACAGCCCCGGGAGTTATAAAAATGTTGATATATATGTGATTTTTTTTTCTGACTGCGGTTTCAAAACCATGCACCAGAATCCACTTTTTTCAACTCAGTAATACATTTTGGATGTGTACCTAGAGTTTAAAGCAGAAAAAACTGAACTTTTAGAATTTTCATTTTTTGACCAAAACGACAGCCCCGGGGGTTATAAACATGTTGATATGGTTGTGATTTTTTTTCTGACTGCGGTTTCAAAACCATGCACCAGAATCCACTTCTTTCAAGTCAGTAATACATTTTGGATGTGTACCTAGAGTTTAAAGCAGAAAAACAGGAACTTTTAGAATTTTCATTTTTTGACCAAAATGACAGCCCCGGGGGTTATAAACATGTTGATATGGATGTGATTTTTTTTCTGACTGCGATTTCAAAACCATGCACCAGATTCCACTTCTTTCAACTCAGTAATACATTTTGGATGTGTACCTAGAGTTTAAAGCAGAAAAATAGGAGCTTTTAGAATTTTCATTTTTTGACCAAAACGACAGCCCCGGGAGTTATAAAAATGTTGATATATATGTGATTTTTTTTTCTGACTGCGGTTTCAAAACCATGCACCAGAATCCACTTCTTTCAACTCAGTAATACATTTTGGATGTGTACCTAGAGTTTAAAGCAGAAAAAACTGAACTTTTAGAATTTTCATTTTTTGACCAAAATGACAGCCCCGGGGGTTATAAACATGTTGATATGGTTGTGATTTTTTTTCTGACTGCGGTTTCAAAACCATGCACCAGAATCCACTTCTTTCAAGTCAGTAATACATTTTGGATGTGTACCTAGAGTTTAAAGCAGAAAAACAGGAACTTTTAGAATTTTCATTTTTTGACCAGAACGACAGCCCCGGGAGTTATAAAAATGTTGATATATATGTGATTTTTTTTTTTCTGACTGCGGTTTCAAAACCATGCACCAGAATCCACTTCTTTCAAGTCAGTAATACATTTTGGATGTGTACCTAGAGTTTAAAGCAGAAAAAACTGAACTTTTAGAATTTTCTTTTTTTGACCAAAACGACAGCCCCGGGGGTTATAAACATGTTGATATGGTTGTGATTTTTTTTCTGACTGCGGTTTCAAAACCATGCACCAGAATGCACTTCTTTCAAGTCAGTAATACATTTTGGATGTGTACCTAGAGTTTAAAGCAGAAAAACAGGAACTTTTAGAATTTTCATTTTTTGACCAGAACGACAGCCCCGGGGGTTATAAACATGTTGATATGGATGTGATTTTTTTTCTGACTGCGGTTTCAAAACCATGCACCAGAATCCACTTCTTAAAACTCAGTAATACATTTTGGATGTGTACCTAGAGTTTAAAGCAGAAAAACAGGAACTTTTAGAATTTTCATTTTTTTGACCAAAACGACAGCCCCGGGGGTAATAAACATGTTGATATGGATGTGATTTTTTTTTCTGACTGCGGTTTCAAAACCATGCACCAGAATCCACTTCTTTCAAGTCAGTAATACATTTTGGATGTGTACCTAGAGTTTAAAGCAGAAAAAACTGAACTTTTAGAATTTTCATTTTTTGACCAAAACGACAGCCCCGGGGGTTATAAACATGTTGATATGGTTGTGATTTTTTTTCTGACTGCGGTTTCAAAACCATGCACCAGAATGCACTTCTTTCAAGTCAGTAATACATTTTGGATGTGTACCTAGAGTTTAAAGCAGAAAAACAGGAACTTTTAGAATTTTCATTTTTTGACCAGAACGACAGCCCCGGGGGTTATAAACATGTTGATATGGATGTGATTTTTTTTCTGACTGCAGGTTTCAAAACCATGCACCAGAATCCACTTCTTTCAACTCAGTAATACATTTTGGATGTGTACCTAGAGTTTAAAGCAGAAAAACAGGAACTTTTAGAATTTTCATTTTTTTGACCAAAACGACAGCCCCGGGAGTTATAAAAATGTTGATATATATGTGATTTTTTTTTCTGACTGCGGTTTCAAAACCATGCACCAGAATCCACTTCTTTCAAGTCAGTAATACATTTTGGATGTGTACCTAGAGTTTAAAGCAGAAAAAACTGAACTTTTAGAATTTTAATTTTTTGACCAAAATGACAGCCCCGGGGGTTATAAACATGTTGATATGGTTGTGATTTTTTTTCTGACTGCGGTTTCAAAACCATGCACCAGAATGCACTTCTTTCAAGTCAGTAATACATTTTGGATGTGTACCTAGAGTTTAAAGCAGAAAAACAGGAATTTTTAGAATTTTCATTTTTTGACCAGAACGACAGCCCCGGGGAGTTATAAACATGTTGATATGGATGTGATTTTTTTTCTGACTGCGGTTTCAAAACCATGCACCAGAATCCACTTCTTAAAACTCAGTAATACATTTTGGATGTGTACCTAGAGTTTAAAGCAGAAAAACAGGAACTTTTAGAATTTTCATTTTTTTGACCAAAACGACAGCCCCGGGGGTTATAAACATGTTGATATGGATGTGATTTTTTTTTCTGACTGCGGTTTCAAAACCATGCACCAGAATCCACTTATTTCAACTCAGTAATACATTTTGGATGTGTACCTAGAGTTTAAAGCAGAAAAACAGGAACTTTTAGAATTTTCATTTTTTTGACCAAAACGACAGCCCCGGGAGTTATAAACATGTTGATATGGATGTGATTTTTTTTCTGACTGCGGTTTCAAAACCATTCACCAGAATCCACTTCTTTCAACTCAGTAATACATTTTGGATGTGTACCTAGAGTTTAAAGCAGAAAAACAGGAACTTTTAGAATTTTCATTTTTTGACCAAAACGACAGCCCCGGGAGTTATAAAAATGTTGATATATATGTGATTTTTTTTTTCTGACTGCGGTTTCAAAACCATGCACCAGAATCCACTTCTTTCAAGTCAGTAATACATTTTGGATGTGTACCTAGAGTTTAAAGCAGAAAAAACTGAACTTTTAGAATTTTCATTTTTTGACCAAAACGACAGCCCCGGGGGTTATAAACATGTTGATATGGTTGTGATTTTTTTTCTGACTGCGGTTTCAAAACCATGCACCAGAATGCACTTCTTTCAAGTCAGTAATACATTTTGGATGTGTACCTAGAGTTTAAAGCAGAAAAACAGGAACTTTTAGAATTTTCATTTTTTGACCAGAACGACAGCCCCGGGGGTTATAAACATGTTGATATGGATGTGATTTTTTTTCTGACTGCGGTTTCAAAACCATGCACCAGAATCCACTTCTTTCAACTCAGTAATACATTTTGGATGTGTACCTAGAGTTTAAAGCAGAAAAACAGGAACTTTTAGAATTTTCATTTTTTGACCAGAACGACAGCCCCGGGGGTTATAAACATGTTGATATGGATGTGATTTTTTTTCTGACTGCGGTTTCAAAACCATGCACCAGAATCCACTTCTTTCAACTCAGTAATACATTTTGGATGTGTACCTAGAGTTTAAAGCAGAAAAATAGGAACTTTTAGAATTTTCATTTTTTGACCAAAACGACAGCCCCGGGAGTTATAAAAATGTTGATATATATGTGATTTTTTTTTCTGACTGCGGTTTCAAAACCATGCACCAGAATCCACTTCTTTCAACTCAGTAATACATTTTGGATGTGTACCTAGAGTTTAAAGCAGAAAAAACTGAACTTTTAGAATTTTCATTTTTTGACCAAAACGACAGCCCCGGGGGTTATAAACATGTTGATATGGTTGTGATTTTTTTTCTGACTGCGGTTTCAAAACCATGCACCAGAATGCACTTCTTTCAACTCAGTAATACATTTTGGATGTGTACCTAGAGTTTAAAGCAGAAAAATAGGAACTTTTAGAATTTTCATTTTTTGACCAGAACGACAGCCCCGGGGAGTAATAAACATGTTGATATGGATGTGATTTTTTTTCTGACTGCGGTTTCAAAACCATGCACCAGAATCCACTTCTTTCAACTCAGTAATACATTTTGGATGTGTACCTAGAGTTTAAAGCAGAAAAACAGGAACTTTTAGAATTTTCATTTTTTTGACCAAAAGGACAGCCCCAGGGGTTATAAACATGTTGATATGGATGTGATTTTTTTTCTGACTGCGGTTTCAAAACCATGCACCAGAATCCACTTCTTTCAACTCAGTAATACATTTTGGATGTGTACCTAGAGTTTAAAGCAGAAAAACAGGAACTTTTAGAATTTTCATTTTTTGACCAAAACGACAGCCCCGGGAGTTATAAAAATGTTGATATATATGTGATTTTTTTTTCTGACTGCGGTTTCAAAACCATGCACCAGAATCCACTTATTTCAAGTCAGTAATACATTTTGGATGTGTACCTAGAGTTTAAAGCAGAAAAAACTGAACTTTTAGAATTTTCATTTTTTGACCAAAACGACAGCCCCGGGGGTTATAAACATGTTGATATGGTTGTGATTTTTTTTCTGACTGCGGTTTCAAAACCATGCACCAGAATGCACTTCTTTCAAGTCAGTAATACATTTTGGATGCGTACCTAGAGTTTAAAGCAGAAAAACAGGAACTTTTAGAATTTTCATTTTTTGACCAGAACGACAGCCCCGGGGGTTATAAACATGTTGATATGGATGTGATTTTTTTTCTGACTGCGGTTTCAAAACCATGCACCAGAATCCACTTCTTTCAACTCAGTAATACATTTTGGATGTGTACCTAGAGTTTAAAGCAGAAAAACAGGAACTTTTAGAATTTTCATTTTTTGACCAAAATGACAGCCCCGGGGGTTATAAACATGTTGATATGGATGTGATTTTTTTTCTGACTGCGATTTCAAAACCATGCACCAGATTCCACTTCTTTCAACTCAGTAATACATTTTGGATGTGTACCTAGAGTTTAAAGCAGAAAAATAGGAACTTTTAGAATTTTCATTTTTTGACCAAAACGACAGCCCCGGGAGTTATAAAAATGTTGATATATATGTGATTTTTTTTTCTGACTGCGGTTTCAAAACCATGCACCAGAATCCACTTCTTTCAAGTCAGTAATACATTTTGGATGTGTACCTAGAGTTTAAAGCAGAAAAAACTGAACTTTTAGAATTTTCATTTTTTGACCAAAACGACAGCCCCGGGGGTTATAAACATGTTGATATGGTTGTGATTTTTTTTCTGACTGCGGTTTCAAAACCATGCACCAGAATGCACTTCTTTCAAGTCAGTAATACATTTTGGATGTGTACCTAGAGTTTAAAGCAGAAAAACAGGAACTTTTAGAATTTTCATTTTTTGACCAGAACGACAGCCCCGGGGGTTATAAACATGTTGATATGGATGTGATTTTTTTTCTGACTGCGGTTTCAAAACCATGCACCAGAATCCACTTCTTTCAAGTCAGTAATACATTTTGGATGTGTACCTAGAGTTTAAAGCAGAAAAACAGGAACTTTTAGAATTTTCATTTTTTGACCAGAACGACAGCCCCGGGGGTTATAAACATGTTGATATGGATGTGATTTTTTTTCTGACTGCGGTTTCAAAACCATGCACCAGAATCCACTTCTTTCAACTCAGTAATACATTTTGGATGTGTACCTAGAGTTTAAAGCAGAAAAATAGGAACTTTTAGAATTTTCATTTTTTGACCAAAACGACAGCCCCGGGAGTTATAAAAATGTTGATATATATGTGATTTTTTTTTCTGACTGCGGTTTCAAAACCATGCACCAGAATCCACTTCTTTCAACTCAGTAATACATTTTGGATGTGTACCTAGAGTTTAAAGCAGAAAAAACTGAGTTTTTAGAATTTTCATTTTTTGACCAAAACGACAGCCCCGGGGGTTATAAACATGTTGATATGGTTGTGATTTTTTTTCTGACTGCGGTTTCAAAACCATGCACCAGAATGCACTTCTTTCAACTCAGTAATACATTTTGGATGTGTACCTAGAGTTTAAAGCAGAAAAATAGGAACTTTTAGAATTTTCATTTTTTGACCAGAACGACAGCCCCGGGGGTTATAAACATGTTGATATGGTTGTGATTTTTTTTCTGACTGCGGTTTCAAAACCATGCACCAGAATGCACTTCTTTCAAGTCAGTAATACATTTTGGATGTGTACCTAGAGTTTAAAGCAGAAAAACAGGAATTTTTAGAATTTTCATTTTTTGACCAGAACGACAGCCCCGGGGAGTTATAAACATGTTGATATGGATGTGATTTTTTTTCTGACTGCGGTTTCAAAACCATGCACCAGAATCCACTTCTTAAAACTCAGTAATACATTTTGGATGTGTACCTAGAGTTTAAAGCAGAAAAACAGGAACTTTTAGAATTTTCATTTTTTTGACCAAAACGACAGCCCCGGGGGTTATAAACATGTTGATATGGATGTGATTTTTTTTTCTGACTGCGGTTTCAAAACCATGCACCAGAATCCACTTATTTCAACTCAGTAATACATTTTGGATGTGTACCTAGAGTTTAAAGCAGAAAAACAGGAACTTTTAGAATTTTCATTTTTTTGACCAAAACGACAGCCCCGGGAGTTATAAACATGTTGATATGGATGTGATTTTTTTTCTGACTGCGGTTTCAAAACCATTCACCAGAATCCACTTCTTTCAACTCAGTAATACATTTTGGATGTGTACCTAGAGTTTAAAGCAGAAAAACAGGAACTTTTAGAATTTTCATTTTTTGACCAAAACGACAGCCCCGGGAGTTATAAAAATGTTGATATATATGTGATTTTTTTTTTCTGACTGCGGTTTCAAAACCATGCACCAGAATCCACTTCTTTCAAGTCAGTAATACATTTTGGATGTGTACCTAGAGTTTAAAGCAGAAAAAACTGAACTTTTAGAATTTTCATTTTTTGACCAAAACGACAGCCCCGGGGGTTATAAACATGTTGATATGGTTGTGATTTTTTTTCTGACTGCGGTTTCAAAACCATGCACCAGAATGCACTTCTTTCAAGTCAGTAATACATTTTGGATGTGTACCTAGAGTTTAAAGCAGAAAAACAGGAACTTTTAGAATTTTCATTTTTTGACCAGAACGACAGCCCCGGGGGTTATAAACATGTTGATATGGATGTGATTTTTTTTCTGACTGCGGTTTCAAAACCATGCACCAGAATCCACTTCTTTCAACTCAGTAATACATTTTGGATGTGTACCTAGAGTTTAAAGCAGAAAAACAGGAACTTTTAGAATTTTCATTTTTTGACCAGAACGACAGCCCCGGGGGTTATAAACATGTTGATATGGATGTGATTTTTTTTCTGACTGCGGTTTCAAAACCATGCACCAGAATCCACTTCTTTCAACTCAGTAATACATTTTGGATGTGTACCTAGAGTTTAAAGCAGAAAAATAGGAACTTTTAGAATTTTCATTTTTTGACCAAAACGACAGCCCCGGGAGTTATAAAAATGTTGATATATATGTGATTTTTTTTTCTGACTGCGGTTTCAAAACCATGCACCAGAATCCACTTCTTTCAACTCAGTAATACATTTTGGATGTGTACCTAGAGTTTAAAGCAGAAAAAACTGAACTTTTAGAATTTTCATTTTTTGACCAAAACGACAGCCCCGGGGGTTATAAACATGTTGATATGGTTGTGATTTTTTTTCTGACTGCGGTTTCAAAACCATGCACCAGAATGCACTTCTTTCAACTCAGTAATACATTTTGGATGTGTACCTAGAGTTTAAAGCAGAAAAATAGGAACTTTTAGAATTTTCATTTTTTGACCAGAACGACAGCCCCGGGGAGTAATAAACATGTTGATATGGATGTGATTTTTTTTCTGACTGCGGTTTCAAAACCATGCACCAGAATCCACTTCTTTCAACTCAGTAATACATTTTGGATGTGTACCTAGAGTTTAAAGCAGAAAAACAGGAACTTTTAGAATTTTCATTTTTTTGACCAAAAGGACAGCCCCAGGGGTTATAAACATGTTGATATGGATGTGATTTTTTTTCTGACTGCGGTTTCAAAACCATGCACCAGAATCCACTTCTTTCAACTCAGTAATACATTTTGGATGTGTACCTAGAGTTTAAAGCAGAAAAACAGGAACTTTTAGAATTTTCATTTTTTGACCAAAACGACAGCCCCGGGAGTTATAAAAATGTTGATATATATGTGATTTTTTTTTCTGACTGCGGTTTCAAAACCATGCACCAGAATCCACTTATTTCAAGTCAGTAATACATTTTGGATGTGTACCTAGAGTTTAAAGCAGAAAAAACTGAACTTTTAGAATTTTCATTTTTTGACCAAAACGACAGCCCCGGGGGTTATAAACATGTTGATATGGTTGTGATTTTTTTTCTGACTGCGGTTTCAAAACCATGCACCAGAATGCACTTCTTTCAAGTCAGTAATACATTTTGGATGCGTACCTAGAGTTTAAAGCAGAAAAACAGGAACTTTTAGAATTTTCATTTTTTGACCAGAACGACAGCCCCGGGGGTTATAAACATGTTGATATGGATGTGATTTTTTTTCTGACTGCGGTTTCAAAACCATGCACCAGAATCCACTTCTTTCAACTCAGTAATACATTTTGGATGTGTACCTAGAGTTTAAAGCAGAAAAACAGGAACTTTTAGAATTTTCATTTTTTGACCAAAATGACAGCCCCGGGGGTTATAAACATGTTGATATGGATGTGATTTTTTTTCTGACTGCGATTTCAAAACCATGCACCAGATTCCACTTCTTTCAACTCAGTAATACATTTTGGATGTGTACCTAGAGTTTAAAGCAGAAAAATAGGAACTTTTAGAATTTTCATTTTTTGACCAAAACGACAGCCCCGGGAGTTATAAAAATGTTGATATATATGTGATTTTTTTTTCTGACTGCGGTTTCAAAACCATGCACCAGAATCCACTTCTTTCAAGTCAGTAATACATTTTGGATGTGTACCTAGAGTTTAAAGCAGAAAAAACTGAACTTTTAGAATTTTCATTTTTTGACCAAAACGACAGCCCCGGGGGTTATAAACATGTTGATATGGTTGTGATTTTTTTTCTGACTGCGGTTTCAAAACCATGCACCAGAATGCACTTCTTTCAAGTCAGTAATACATTTTGGATGTGTACCTAGAGTTTAAAGCAGAAAAACAGGAACTTTTAGAATTTTCATTTTTTGACCAGAACGACAGCCCCGGGGGTTATAAACATGTTGATATGGATGTGATTTTTTTTCTGACTGCGGTTTCAAAACCATGCACCAGAATCCACTTCTTTCAACTCAGTAATACATTTTGGATGTGTACCTAGAGTTTAAAGCAGAAAAACAGGAACTTTTAGAATTTTCATTTTTTGACCAGAACGACAGCCCCGGGGGTTATAAACATGTTGATATGGATGTGATTTTTTTTCTGACTGCGGTTTCAAAACCATGCACCAGAATCCACTTCTTTCAACTCAGTAATACATTTTGGATGTGTACCTAGAGTTTAAAGCAGAAAAATAGGAACTTTTAGAATTTTCATTTTTTGACCAAAACGACAGCCCCGGGAGTTATAAAAATGTTGATATATATGTGATTTTTTTTTCTGACTGCGGTTTCAAAACCATGCACCAGAATCCACTTCTTTCAACTCAGTAATACATTTTGGATGTGTACCTAGAGTTTAAAGCAGAAAAAACTGAGTTTTTAGAATTTTCATTTTTTGACCAAAACGACAGCCCCGGGGGTTATAAACATGTTGATATGGTTGTGATTTTTTTTCTGACTGCGGTTTCAAAACCATGCACCAGAATGCACTTCTTTCAACTCAGTAATACATTTTGGATGTGTACCTAGAGTTTAAAGCAGAAAAATAGGAACTTTTAGAATTTTCATTTTTTGACCAGAACGACAGCCCCGGGGAGTTATAAACATGTTGATATGGATGTGATTTTTTTTCTGACTGCGGTTTTAAAACCATGCACCAGAATCCACTTCTTTCAACTCAGTAATACATTTTGGATGTGTACCTAGAGTTTAAAGCAGAAAAACAGGAACTTTTAGAATTTTCATTTTTTTGACCAAAAGGACAGCCCCAGGGGTTATAAACATGTTGATATGGATGTGATTTTTTTTCTGACTGCGGTTTCAAAACCATGCACCAGAATCCACTTCTTTCAACTCAGTAATACATTTTGGATGTGTACCTAGAGTTTAAAGCAGAAAAACAGGAACTTTTAGAATTTTCATTTTTTGACCAAAACGACAGCCCCGGGAGTTATAAAAATGTTGATATATATGTGATTTTTTTTTCTGACTGCGGTTTCAAAACCATGCACCAGAATCCACTTCTTTCAAGTCAGTAATACATTTTGGATGTGTACCTAGAGTTTAAAGCAGAAAAAACTGAACTTTTAGAATTTTCATTTTTTGACCAAAACGACAGCCCCGGGGGTTATAAACATGTTGATATGGTTGTGATTTTTTTTCTGACTGCGGTTTCAAAACCATGCACCAGAATGCACTTCTTTCAAGTCAGTAATACATTTTGGATGTGTACCTAGAGTTTAAAGCAGAAAAACAGGAACTTTTAGAATTTTCATTTTTTGACCAGAACGACAGCCCCGGGGGTTATAAACATGTTGATATGGATGTGATTTTTTTTCTGACTGCGGTTTCAAAACCATGCACCAGAATCCACTTCTTTCAACTCAGTAATACATTTTGGATGTGTACCTAGAGTTTAAAGCAGAAAAACAGGAACTTTTAGAATTTTCATTTTTTGACCAAAATGACAGCCCCGGGGGTTATAAACATGTTGATATGGATGTGATTTTTTTTCTGACTGCGATTTCAAAACCATGCACCAGATTCCACTTCTTTCAACTCAGTAATACATTTTGGATGTGTACCTAGAGTTTAAAGCAGAAAAATAGGAACTTTTAGAATTTTCATTTTTTGACCAAAACGACAGCCCCGGGAGTTATAAAAATGTTGATATATATGTGATTTTTTTTTCTGACTGCGGTTTCAAAACCATGCACCAGAATCCACTTCTTTCAAGTCAGTAATACATTTTGGATGTGTACCTAGAGTTTAAAGCAGAAAAAACTGAACTTTTAGAATTTTCATTTTTTGACCAAAACGACAGCCCCGGGGGTTATAAACATGTTGATATGGTTGTGATTTTTTTTCTGACTGCGGTTTCAAAACCATGCACCAGAATCCACTTCTTTCAAGTCAGTAATACATTTTGGATGTGTACCTAGAGTTTAAAGCAGAAAAACAGGAACTTTTAGAATTTTCATTTTTTGACCAAAATGACAGCCCCGGGGGTTATAAACATGTTGATATGGATGTGATTTTTTTTCTGACTGCGATTTCAAAACCATGCACCAGATTCCACTTCTTTCAACTCAGTAATACATTTTGGATGTGTACCTAGAGTTTAAAGCAGAAAAATAGGAACTTTTAGAATTTTCATTTTTTGACCAAAACGACAGCCCCGGGAGTTATAAAAATGTTGATATATATGTGATTTTTTTTTCTGACTGCGGTTTCAAAACCATGCACCAGAATCCACTTCTTTCAACTCAGTAATACATTTTGGATGTGTACCTAGAGTTTAAAGCAGAAAAAACTGAACTTTTAGAATTTTCATTTTTTGACCAAAATGACAGCCCCGGGGGTTATAAACATGTTGATATGGTTGTGATTTTTTTTCTGACTGCGGTTTCAAAACCATGCACCAGAATCCACTTCTTTCAAGTCAGTAATACATTTTGGATGTGTACCTAGAGTTTAAAGCAGAAAAACAGGAACTTTTAGAATTTTCATTTTTTGACCAGAACGACAGCCCCGGGAGTTATAAAAATGTTGATATATATGTGATTTTTTTTTTCTGACTGCGGTTTCAAAACCATGCACCAGAATCCACTTCTTTCAAGTCAGTAATACATTTTGGATGTGTACCTAGAGTTTAAAGCAGAAAAAACTGAACTTTTAGAATTTTCATTTTTTGACCAAAACGACAGCCCCGGGGGTTATAAACATGTTGATATGGTTGTGATTTTTTTTCTGACTGCGGTTTCAAAACCATGCACCAGAATGCACTTCTTTCAAGTCAGTAATACATTTTGGATGTGTACCTAGAGTTTAAAGCAGAAAAACAGGAACTTTTAGAATTTTCATTTTTTGACCAGAACGACAGCCCCGGGGGTTATAAACATGTTGATATGGATGTGATTTTTTTTCTGACTGCGGTTTCAAAACCATGCACCAGAATCCACTTCATAAAACTCAGTAATACATTTTGGATGTGTACCTAGAGTTTAAAGCAGAAAAACAGGAACTTTTAGAATTTTCATTTTTTTGACCAAAACGACAGCCCCGGGGGTAATAAACATGTTGATATGGATGTGATTTTTTTTTTCTGACTGCGGTTTCAAAACCATGCACCAGAATCCACTTCTTTCAAGTCAGTAATACATTTTGGATGTGTACCTAGAGTTTAAAGCAGAAAAAACTGAACTTTTAGAATTTTCATTTTTTGACCAAAACGACAGCCCCGGGGGTTATAAACATGTTGATATGGTTGTGATTTTTTTTCTGACTGCGGTTTCAAAACCATGCACCAGAATGCACTTCTTTCAAGTCAGTAATACATTTTGGATGTGTACCTAGAGTTTAAAGCAGAAAAACAGGAACTTTTAGAATTTTCATTTTTTGACCAGAACGACAGCCCCGGGGGTTATAAACATGTTGATATGGATGTGATTTTTTTTCTGACTGCGGTTTCAAAACCATGCACCAGAATCCACTTCTTTCAACTCAGTAATACATTTTGGATGTGTACCTAGAGTTTAAAGCAGAAAAACAGGAACTTTTAGAATTTTCATTTTTTGACCAGAACGACAGCCCCGGGGGTTATAAACATGTTGATATGGATGTGATTTTTTTTCTGACTGCGGTTTCAAAACCATGCACCAGAATCCACTTCTTTCAACTCAGTAATACATTTTGGATGTGTACCTAGAGTTTAAAGCAGAAAAATAGGAACTTTTAGAATTTTCATTTTTTGACCAAAACGACAGCCCCGGGAGTTATAAAAATGTTGATATATATGTGATTTTTTTTTCTGACTGCGGTTTCAAAACCATGCACCAGAATCCACTTCTTTCAACTCAGTAATACATTTTGGATGTGTACCTAGAGTTTAAAGCAGAAAAAACTGAGTTTTTAGAATTTTCATTTTTTGACCAAAACGACAGCCCCGGGGGTTATAAACATGTTGATATGGTTGTGATTTTTTTTCTGACTGCGGTTTCAAAACCATGCACCAGAATGCACTACTTTCAACTCAGTAATACATTTTGGATGTGTACCTAGAGTTTAAAGCAGAAAAATAGGAACTTTTAGAATTTTCATTTTTTGACCAGAACGACAGCCCCGGGGAGTTATAAACATGTTGATATGGATGTGATTTTTTTTCTGACTGCGGTTTCAAAACCATGCACCAGAATCCACTTCTTTCAACTCAGTAATACATTTTGGATGTGTACCTAGAGTTTAAAGCAGAAAAACAGGAACTTTTAGAATTTTCATTTTTTTGACCAAAAGGACAGCCCCAGGGGTTATAAACATGTTGATATGGATGTGATTTTTTTTCTGACTGCGGTTTCAAAACCATGCACCAGAATCCACTTCTTTCAACTCAGTAATACATTTTGGATGTGTACCTAGAGTTTAAAGCAGAAAAATAGGAACTTTTAGAATTTTCATTTTTTGACCAAAACGACAGCCCCGGGAGTTATAAAAATGTTGATATATATGTGATTTTTTTTTCTGACTGCGGTTTCAAAACCATGCACCAGAATCCACTTCTTTCAACTCAGTAATACATTTTGGATGTGTACCTAGAGTTTAAAGCAGAAAAAACTGAACTTTTAGAATTTTCATTTTTTGACCAAAACGACAGCCCCGGGGGTTATAAACATGTTGATATGGTTGTGATTTTTTTTCTGACTGCGGTTTCAAAACCATGCACCAGAATCCACTTCTTTCAAGTCAGTAATACATTTTGGATGTGTACCTAGAGTTTAAAGCAGAAAAACAGGAACTTTTAGAATTTTCATTTTTTGACCAGAACGACAGCCCCGGGAGTTATAAAAATGTTGATATATATGTGATTTTTTTTTCTGACTGCGGTTTCAAAACCATGCACCAGAATCCACTTCTTTCAAGTCAGTAATACATTTTGGATGTGTACCTAGAGTTTAAAGCAGAAAAAACTGAACTTTTAGAATTTTCATTTTTTGACCAAAACGACAGCCCCGGGGGTTATAAACATGTTGATATGGTTGTGATTTTTTTTCTGACTGCGGTTTCAAAACCATGCACCAGAATGCACTTCTTTCAAGTCAGTAATACATTTTGGATGTGTACCTAGAGTTTAAAGCAGAAAAACAGGAACTTTTAGAATTTTCATTTTTTGACCAGAACGACAGCCCCGGGGGTTATAAACATGTTGATATGGATGTGATTTTTTTTCTGACTGCGGTTTCAAAACCATGCACCAGAATCCACTTCTTAAAACTCAGTAATACATTTTGGATGTGTACCTAGAGTTTAAAGCAGAAAAACAGGAACTTTTAGAATTTTCATTTTTTTGACCAAAACGACAGCCCCGGGGGTTATAAACATGTTGATATGGATGTGATTTTTTTTTCTGACTGCGGTTTCAAAACCATGCACCAGAATCCACTTCTTTCAAGTCAGTAATACATTTTGGATGTGTACCTAGAGTTTAAAGCAGAAAAACAGGAACTTTTAGAATTTTCATTTTTTGACCAAAACGACAGCCCCGGGAGTTATAAAAATGTTGATATATATGTGATTTTTTTTTCTGACTGCGGTTTCAAAACCATGCACCAGAATCCACTTCTTTCAACTCAGTAATACATTTTGGATGTGTACCTAGAGTTTAAAGCAGAAAAATAGGAACTTTTAGAATTTTCATTTTTTGACCAAAACGACAGCCCCGGGAGTTATAAAAATGTTGATATATATGTGATTTTTTTTTCTGACTGCGGTTTCAAAACCATGCACCAGAATCCACTTCTTTCAACTCAGTAATACATTTTGGATGTGTACCTAGAGTTTAAAGCAGAAAAAACTGAGTTTTTAGAATTTTCATTTTTTGACCAAAACGACAGCCCCGGGGGTTATAAACATGTTGATATGGTTGTGATTTTTTTTCTGACTGCGGTTTCAAAACCATGCACCAGAATGCACTACTTTCAACTCAGTAATACATTTTGGATGTGTACCTAGAGTTTAAAGCAGAAAAATAGGAACTTTTAGAATTTTCATTTTTTGACCAGAACGACAGCCCCGGGGAGTTATAAACATGTTGATATGGATGTGATTTTTTTTCTGACTGCGGTTTCAAAACCATGCACCAGAATCCACTTCTTTCAACTCAGTAATACATTTTGGATGTGTACCTAGAGTTTAAAGCAGAAAAACAGGAACTTTTAGAATTTTCATTTTTTTGACCAAAAGGACAGCCCCAGGGGTTATAAACATGTTGATATGGATGTGATTTTTTTTCTGACTGCGGTTTCAAAACCATGCACCAGAATCCACTTCTTTCAACTCAGTAATACATTTTGGATGTGTACCTAGAGTTTAAAGCAGAAAAATAGGAACTTTTAGAATTTTCATTTTTTGACCAAAACGACAGCCCCGGGAGTTATAAAAATGTTGATATATATGTGATTTTTTTTTCTGACTGCGGTTTCAAAACCATGCACCAGAATCCACTTCTTTCAAGTCAGTAATACATTTTGGATGTGTACCTAGAGTTTAAAGCAGAAAAAACTGAACTTTTAGAATTTTCATTTTTTGACCAAAACGACAGCCCCGGGGGTTATAAACATGTTGATATGGTTGTGATTTTTTTTCTGACTGCGGTTTCAAAACCATGCACCAGAATGCACTTCTTTCAAGTCAGTAATACATTTTGGATGTGTACCTAGAGTTTAAAGCAGAAAAACAGGAACTTTTAGAATTTTCATTTTTTGACCAGAACGACAGCCCCGGGGGTTATAAACATGTTGATATGGATGTGATTTTTTTTCTGACTGCGGTTTCAAAACCATGCACCAGAATCCACTTCTTAAAACTCAGTAATACATTTTGGATGTGTACCTAGAGTTTAAAGCAGAAAAACAGGAACTTTTAGAATTTTCATTTTTTTGACCAAAACGACAGCCCCGGGGGTTATAAACATGTTGATATGGATGTGATTTTTTTTTCTGACTGCGGTTTCAAAACCATGCACCAGAATCCACTTCTTTCAAGTCAGTAATACATTTTGGATGTGTACCTAGAGTTTAAAGCAGAAAAACAGGAACTTTTAGAATTTTCATTTTTTGACCAAAACGACAGCCCCGGGAGTTATAAAAATGTTGATATATATGTGATTTTTTTTTCTGACTGCGGTTTCAAAACCATGCACCAGAATCCACTTCTTTCAACTCAGTAATACATTTTGGATGTGTACCTAGAGTTTAAAGCAGAAAAATAGGAACTTTTAGAATTTTCATTTTTTGACCAAAACGACAGCCCCGGGAGTTATAAAAATGTTGATATATATGTGATTTTTTTTTCTGACTGCGGTTTCAAAACCATGCACCAGAATCCACTTCTTTCAACTCAGTAATACATTTTGGATGTGTACCTAGAGTTTAAAGCAGAAAAAACTGAGTTTTTAGAATTTTCATTTTTTGACCAAAACGACAGCCCCGGGGGTTATAAACATGTTGATATGGTTGTGATTTTTTTTCTGACTGCGGTTTCAAAACCATGCACCAGAATGCACTACTTTCAACTCAGTAATACATTTTGGATGTGTACCTAGAGTTTAAAGCAGAAAAATAGGAACTTTTAGAATTTTCATTTTTTGACCAGAACGACAGCCCCGGGGAGTTATAAACATGTTGATATGGATGTGATTTTTTTTCTGACTGCGGTTTCAAAACCATGCACCAGAATCCACTTCTTTCAACTCAGTAATACATTTTGGATGTGTACCTAGAGTTTAAAGCAGAAAAACAGGAACTTTTAGAATTTTCATTTTTTTGACCAAAAGGACAGCCCCAGGGGTTATAAACATGTTGATATGGATGTGATTTTTTTTCTGACTGCGGTTTCAAAACCATGCACCAGAATCCACTTCTTTCAACTCAGTAATACATTTTGGATGTGTACCTAGAGTTTAAAGCAGAAAAATAGGAACTTTTAGAATTTTCATTTTTTGACCAAAACGACAGCCCCGGGAGTTATAAAAATGTTGATATATATGTGATTTTTTTTTCTGACTGCGGTTTCAAAACCATGCACCAGAATCCACTTCTTTCAACTCAGTAATACATTTTGGATGTGTACCTAGAGTTTAAAGCAGAAAAAACTGAACTTTTAGAATTTTCATTTTTTGACCAAAACGACAGCCCCGGGGGTTATAAACATGTTGATATGGTTGTGATTTTTTTTCTGACTGCGGTTTCAAAACCATGCACCAGAATCCACTTCTTTCAAGTCAGTAATACATTTTGGATGTGTACCTAGAGTTTAAAGCAGAAAAACAGGAACTTTTAGAATTTTCATTTTTTGACCAGAACGACAGCCCCGGGAGTTATAAAAATGTTGATATATATGTGATTTTTTTTTCTGACTGCGGTTTCAAAACCATGCACCAGAATCCACTTCTTTCAAGTCAGTAATACATTTTGGATGTGTACCTAGAGTTTAAAGCAGAAAAAACTGAACTTTTAGAATTTTCATTTTTTGACCAAAACGACAGCCCCGGGGGTTATAAACATGTTGATATGGTTGTGATTTTTTTTCTGACTGCGGTTTCAAAACCATGCACCAGAATGCACTTCTTTCAAGTCAGTAATACATTTTGGATGTGTACCTAGAGTTTAAAGCAGAAAAACAGGAACTTTTAGAATTTTCATTTTTTGACCAGAACGACAGCCCCGGGGGTTATAAACATGTTGATATGGATGTGATTTTTTTTCTGACTGCGGTTTCAAAACCATGCACCAGAATCCACTTCTTAAAACTCAGTAATACATTTTGGATGTGTACCTAGAGTTTAAAGCAGAAAAACAGGAACTTTTAGAATTTTCATTTTTTTGACCAAAACGACAGCCCCGGGGGTTATAAACATGTTGATATGGATGTGATTTTTTTTTCTGACTGCGGTTTCAAAACCATGCACCAGAATCCACTTCTTTCAAGTCAGTAATACATTTTGGATGTGTACCTAGAGTTTAAAGCAGAAAAACAGGAACTTTTAGAATTTTCATTTTTTGACCAAAACGACAGCCCCGGGAGTTATAAAAATGTTGATATATATGTGATTTTTTTTTCTGACTGCGGTTTCAAAACCATGCACCAGAATCCACTTCTTTCAAGTCAGTAATACATTTTGGATGTGTACCTAGAGTTTAAAGCAGAAAAAACTGAACTTTTAGAATTTTCATTTTTTGACCAAAACGACAGCCCCGGGGGTTATAAACATGTTGATATGGTTGTGATTTTTTTTCTGACTGCGGTTTCAAAACCATGCACCAGAATGCACTTCTTTCAAGTCAGTAATACATTTTGGATGTGTACCTAGAGTTTAAAGCAGAAAAACAGGAACTTTTAGAATTTTCATTTTTTGACCAGAACGACAGCCCCGGGGGTTATAAACATGTTGATATGGATGTGATTTTTTTTCTGACTGCGGTTTCAAAACCATGCACCAGAATCCACTTCTTAAAACTCAGTAATACATTTTGGATGTGTACCTAGAGTTTAAAGCAGAAAAACAGGAACTTTTAGAATTTTCATTTTTTTGACCAAAACGACAGCCCCGGGGGTTATAAACATGTTGATATGGATGTTATTTTTTTTTCTGACTGCGGTTTCAAAACCATGCACCAGAATCCACTTCTTTCAACTCAGTAATACATTTTGGATGTGTACCTAGAGTTTAAAGCAGAAAAACAGGAACTTTTAGAATTTTCATTTTTTGACCAAAACGACAGCCCCGGGAGTTATAAAAATGTTGATATATATGTGATTTTTTTTTCTGACTGCGGTTTCAAAACCATGCACCAGAATCCACTTCTTTCAAGTCAGTAATACATTTTGGATGTGTACCTAGAGTTTAAAGCAGAAAAAACTGAACTTTTAGAATTTTCATTTTTTGACCAAAACGACAGCCTCGGGGGTTATAAACATGTTGATATGGTTGTGATTTTTTTTCTGACTGCGGTTTCAAAACCATGCACCAGAATGCACTTCTTTCAAGTCAGTAATACATTTTGGATGTGTACCTAGAGTTTAAAGCAGAAAAACAGGAACTTTTAGAATTTTCATTTTTTGACCAGAACGACAGCCCCGGGGGTTATAAACATGTTGATATGGATGTGATTTTTTTTCTGACTGCGGTTTCAAAACCATGCACCAGAATCCACTTCTTTCAACTCAGTAATACATTTTGGATGTGTACCTAGAGTTTAAAGCAGAAAAATAGGAACTTTTAGAATTTTCATTTTTTGACCAAAACGACAGCCCCGGGAGTTATAAAAATGTTGATATATATGTGATTTTTTTTTCTGACTGCGGTTTCAAAACCATGCACCAGAATCCACTTCTTTCAACTCAGTAATACATTTTGGATGTGTACCTAGAGTTTAAAGCAGAAAAAAACTGAACTTTTAGAATTTTCATTTTTTGACCAAAACGACAGCCCCGGGGGTTATAAACATGTTGATATGGTTGTGATTTTTTTTCTGACTGCGGTTTCAAAACCATGCACCAGAATGCACTTCTTTCAAGTCAGTAATACATTTTGGATGTGTACCTAGAGTTTAAAGCAGAAAAACAGGAACTTTTAGAATTTTCATTTTTTGACCAGAACGACAGCCCCGGGGGTTATAAACATGTTGATATGGATGTTATTTTTTTTTCTGACTGCGGTTTCAAAACCATGCACCAGAATCCACTTCTTTCAAGTCAGTAATACATTTTGGATGTGTACCTAGAGTTTAAAGCAGAAAAACAGGAACTTTTAGAATTTTCATTTTTTGACCAGAACGACAGCCCCGGGAGTTATAAAAATGTTGATATATATGTGATTTTTTTTTCTGACTGCGGTTTCAAAACCATGTACCAGAATCCACTTCTTTCAAGTCAGTAATACATTTTGGATGTGTACCTAGAGTTTAAAGCAGAAAAAACTGAACTTTTAGAATTTTCATTTTTTGACCAAAACGACAGCCCCGGGGGTTATAAACATGTTGATATGGTTGTGATTTTTTTTCTGACTGCGGTTTCAAAACCATGCACCAGAATGCACTTCTTTCAAGTCAGTAATACATTTTGGATGTGTACCTAGAGTTTAAAGCAGAAAAACAGGAACTTTTAGAATTTTCATTTTTTGACCAGAACGACAGCCCCGGGGGTTATAAACATGTTGATATGGATGTGATTTTTTTTCTGACTGCGGTTTCAAAACCATGCACCAGAATCCACTTCTTAAAACTCAGTAATACATTTTGGATGTGTACCTAGAGTTTAAAGCAGAAAAACAGGAACTTTTAGAATTTTCATTTTTTTGACCAAAACGACAGCCCCGGGGGTTATAAACATGTTGATATGGATGTGATTTTTTTTTCTGACTGCGGTTTCAAAACCATGCACCAGAATCCACTTCTTTCAACTCAGTAATACATTTTGGATGTGTACCTAGAGTTTAAAGCAGAAAAACAGGAACTTTTAGAATTTTCATTTTTTGACCAAAACGACAGCCCCGGGAGTTATAAAAATGTTGATATATATGTGATTTTTTTTTCTGACTGCGGTTTCAAAACCATGCACCAGAATCCACTTCTTTCAAGTCAGTAATACATTTTGGATGTGTACCTAGAGTTTAAAGCAGAAAAAACTGAACTTTTAGAATTTTCATTTTTTGACCAAAACGACAGCCCCGGGGGTTATAAACATGTTGATATGGTTGTGATTTTTTTTCTGACTGCGGTTTCAAAACCATGCACCAGAATGCACTTCTTTCAAGTCAGTAATACATTTTGGATGTGTACCTAGAGTTTAAAGCAGAAAAACAGGAACTTTTAGAATTTTCATTTTTTGACCAGAACGACAGCCCCGGGGGTTATAAACATGTTGATATGGATGTGATTTTTTTTCTGACTGCGGTTTCAAAACCATGCACCAGAATCCACTTCTTTCAACTCAGTAATACATTTTGGATGTGTACCTAGAGTTTAAAGCAGAAAAATAGGAACTTTTAGAATTTTCATTTTTTGACCAAAACGACAGCCCCGGGAGTTATAAAAATGTTGATATATATGTGATTTTTTTTTCTGACTGCGGTTTCAAAACCATGCACCAGAATCCACTTCTTTCAACTCAGTAATACATTTTGGATGTGTACCTAGAGTTTAAAGCAGAAAAAAACTGAACTTTTAGAATTTTCATTTTTTGACCAAAACGACAGCCCCGGGGGTTATAAACATGTTGATATGGTTGTGATTTTTTTTCTGACTGCGGTTTCAAAACCATGCACCAGAATGCACTTCTTTCAAGTCAGTAATACATTTTGGATGTGTACCTAGAGTTTAAAGCAGAAAAACAGGAACTTTTAGAATTTTCATTTTTTTGACCAAAACGACAGCCCCGGGGGTTATAAACATGTTGATATGGATGTGATTTTTTTTCTGACTGCGGTTTCAAAACCATGCACCAGAATCCACTTCTTTCAACTCAGTAATACATTTTGGATGTGTACCTAGAGTTTAAAGCAGAAAAACAGGAACTTTTAGAATTTTCATTTTTTGACCAAAACGACAGCCCCGGGAGTTATAAAAATGTTGATATATATGTGATTTTTTTTTCTGACTGCGGTTTCAAAACCATGCACCAGAATCCACTTCTTTCAAGTCAGTAATACATTTTGGATGTGTACCTAGAGTTTAAAGCAGAAAAAACTGAACTTTTAGAATTTTCATTTTTTGACCAAAACGACAGCCCCGGGGGTTATAAACATGTTGATATGGTTGTGATTTTTTTTCTGACTGCGGTTTCAAAACCATGCACCAGAATGCACTTCTTTCAAGTCAGTAATACATTTTGGATGTGTACCTAGAGTTTAAAGCAGAAAAACAGGAACTTTTAGAATTTTCATTTTTTGACCAGAACGACAGCCCCGGGGGTTATAAACATGTTGATATGGATGTGATTTTTTTTCTGACTGCGGTTTCAAAACCATGCACCAGAATCCACTTCTTTCAACTCAGTAATACATTTTGGATGTGTACCTAGAGTTTAAAGCAGAAAAACAGGAACTTTTAGAATTTTCATTTTTTGACCAAAACGACAGCCCCGGGAGTTATAAAAATGTTTATATATATGTGATTTTTTTTTCTGACTGCGGTTTCAAAACCATGCACCAGAATCCACTTCTTTCAAGTCAGTAATACATTTTGGATGTGTACCTAGAGTTTAAAGCAGAAAAAACTGAACTTTTAGAATTTTCATTTTTTGACCAAAACGACAGCCCCGGGGGTTATAAACATGTTGATATGGTTGTGATTTTTTTTCTGACTGCGGTTTCAAAACCATGCACCAGAATGCACTTCTTTCAAGTCAGTAATACATTTTGGATGTGTACCTAGAGTTTAAAGCAGAAAAACAGGAACTTTTAGAATTTTCATTTTTTGACCAGAACGACAGCCCCGGGGGTTATAAACATGTTGATATGGATGTGATTTTTTTTCTGACTGCGGTTTCAAAACCATGCACCAGAATCCACTTCTTTCAACTCAGTAATACATTTTGGATGTGTACCTAGAGTTTAAAGCAGAAAAACAGGAACTTTTAGAATTTTCATTTTTTGACCAAAACGACAGCCCCGGGAGTTATACAAATGTTGATATATATGTGATTTTTTTTTCTGACTGCGGTTTCAAAACCATGCACCAGAATCCACTTCTTTCAAGTCAGTAATACATTTTGGATGTGTACCTAGAGTTTAAAGCAGAAAAAACTGAACTTTTAGAATTTTCATTTTTTGACCAAAACGACAGCCCCGGGGGTTATAAACATGTTGATATGGTTGTGATTTTTTTTCTGACTGCGGTTTCAAAACCATGCACCAGAATGCACTTCTTTCAAGTCAGTAAATCATTTTGGATGTGTACCTAGAGTTTAAAGCAGAAAAACAGGAACTTTTAGAATTTTCATTTTTTGACCAGAACGACAGCCCCGGGGGTAATAAACATGTTGATATGGATGTGATTTTTTTTCTGACTGCGGTTTCAAAACCATGCACCAGAATCCACTTCTTTCAACTCAGTAATACATTTTGGATGTGTACCTAGAGTTTAAAGCAGAAAAACAGGAACTTTTAGAATTTTCATTTTTTGACCAAAATGACAGCCCCGGGGGTTATAAACATGTTGATATGGATGTGATTTTTTTTCTGACTGCGATTTCAAAACCATGCACCAGAATCCACTTCTTTCAACTCAGTAATACATTTTGGATGTGTACCTAGAGTTTAAAGCAGAAAAAACTGAACTTTTAGAATTTTCATTTTTTGACCAAAATGACAGCCCCGGGGGTTATAAACATGTTGATATGGATGTGATTTTTTTTTCTGACTGCGATTTCAAAACCATGCACCAGAATCCACTTCTTTCAACTCAGTAATACATTTTGGATGTGTACCTAGAGTTTAAAGCAGAAAAACAGGAACTTTTAGAATTTTCATTTTTTGACCAAAACGACAGCCCCGGGAATTATAAAAATGTTGATATATATGTGATTTTTTTTTTTCTGACTGCGGTTTCAAAACCATGCACCAGAATCCACTTCTTTCAAGTCAGTAATACATTTTGGATGTGTACCTAGAGTTTAAAGCAGAAAAAACTGAACTTTTAGAATTTTCATTTTTTGACCAAAACGACAGCCCCGGGGGTTATAAACATGTTGATATGGTTGTGATTTTTTTTCTGACTGCGGTTTCAAAACCATGCACCAGAATCCACTTCTTTCAAGTCAGTAATACATTTTGGATGTGTACCTAGAGTTTAAAGCAGAAAAACAGGAACTTTTAGAATTTTCATTTTTTGACCAGAACGACAGCCCCGGGAGTTATAAACATGTTGATATGGATGTGATTTTTTTTCTGACTGCGGTTTCAAAACCATGCACCAGAATCCACTTCTTTCAACTCAGTAATACATTTTGGATGTGTACCTAGAGTTTAAAGCAGAAAAAACTGAACTTTTAGAATTTTCATTTTTTGACCAAAACGACAGCCCCGGGGGTTATAAACATGTTGATATGGTTGTGATTTTTTTTCTGACTGCGGTTTCAAAACCATGCACCAGAATCCACTTCTTTCAAGTCAGTAATACATTTTGGATGTGTACCTAGAGTTTAAAGCAGAAAAACAGGAACTTTTAGAATTTTCATTTTTTGACCAGAACGACAGCCCCGGGGGTTATAAACATGTTGATATGGATGTGATTTTTTTTTCTGACTGCGGTTTCAAAACCATGCACCAGAATCCACTTCTTTCAACTCAGTAATACATTTTGGATGTGTACCTAGAGTTTAAAGCAGAAAAACAGGAACTTTTAGAATTTTCATTTTTTGACCAAAATGACAGCCCCGGGGGTTATAAACATGTTGATATGGATGTGATTTTTTTTCTGACTGCGATTTCAAAACCATGCACCAGAATCCACTTCTTTCAACTCAGTAATACATTTTGGATGTGTACCTAGAGTTTAAAGCAGAAAAAACTGAACTTTTAGAATTTTCATTTTTTGACCAAAATGACAGCCCCGGGGGTTATAAACATGTTGATATGGATGTGATTTTTTTTTCTGACTGCGATTTCAAAACCATGCACCAGAATCCACTTCTTTCAACTCAGTAATACATTTTGGATGTGTACCTAGAGTTTAAAGCAGAAAAACAGGAACTTTTAGAATTTTCATTTTTTGACCAAAACGACAGCCCCGGGAATTATAAAAATGTTGATATATATGTGATTTTTTTTTCTGACTGCGGTTTCAAAACCATGCACCAGAATCCACTTATTTCAACTCAGTAATACATTTTGGATGTGTACCTAGAGTTTAAAGCAGAAAAAACTGAACTTTTAGAATTTTCATTTTTTGACCAAAACGACAGCCCCGGGGGTTATAAACATGTTGATATGGTTGTGATTTTTTTTCTGACTGCGGTTTCAAAACCATGCACCAGAATCCACTTCTTTCAAGTCAGTAATACATTTTGGATGTGTACCTAGAGTTTAAAGCAGAAAAACAGGAACTTTTAGAATTTTCATTTTTTGACCAGAACGACAGCCCCGGGAGTTATAAAAATGTTGATATATATGTGATTTTTTTTTCTGACTGCGGTTTCAAAACCATGCACCAGAATCCACTTCTTTCAAGTCAGTAATACATTTTGGATGTGTACCTAGAGTTTAAAGCAGAAAAAACTGAACTTTTAGAATTTTCATTTTTTGACCAAAACGACAGCCCCGGGGGTTATAAACATGTTGATATGGTTGTGATTTTTTTTCTGACTGCGGTTTCAAAACCATGCACCAGAATGCACTTCTTTCAAGTCAGTAATACATTTTGGATGTGTACCTAGAGTTTAAAGCAGAAAAACAGGAACTTTTAGAATTTTCATTTTTTGACCAGAACGACAGCCCCGGGGGTTATAAACATGTTGATATGGTTGTGATTTTTTTTCTGACTGCGGTTTCAAAACCATGCACCAGAATGCACTTCTTTCAAGTCAGTAATACATTTTGGATGTGTACCTAGAGTTTAAAGCAGAAAAACAGGAACTTTTAGAATTTTCATTTTTTGACCAAAACGACAGCCCCGGGAGTTATAAAAATGTTGATATATATGTGATTTTTTTTTCTGACTGCGGTTTCAAAACTATGCACCAGAATCCACTTCTTTCAAGTCAGTAATACATTTTGGATGTGTACCTAGAGTTTAAAGCAGAAAAAACTGAACTTTTAGAATTTTCATTTTTTGACCAAAACGACAGCCCCGGGGGTTATAAACATGTTGATATGGTTGTGATTTTTTTTCTGACTGCGGTTTCAAAACCATGCACCAGAATGCACTTCTTTCAAGTCAGTAAATCATTTTGGATGTGTACCTAGAGTTTAAAGCAGAAAAACAGGAACTTTTAGAATTTTCATTTTTTGACCAGAACGACAGCCCCGGGGGTTATAAACATGTTGATATGGATGTGATTTTTTTTCTGACTGCGGTTTCAAAACCATGCACCAGAATCCACTTCTTTCAACTCAGTAATACATTTTGGATGTGTACCTAGAGTTTAAAGCAGAAAAACAGGAACTTTTAGAATTTTCATTTTTTGACCAAAATGACAGCCCCGGGGGTTATAAACATGTTGATATGGATGTGATTTTTTTTCTGACTGCGATTTCAAAACCATGCACCAGATTCCACTTCTTTCAACTCAGTAATACATTTTGGATGTGTACCTAGAGTTTAAAGCAGAAAAATAGGAACTTTTAGAATTTTCATTTTTTGACCAAAACGACAGCCCCGGGAGTTATAAAAATGTTGATATATATGTGATTTTTTTTTCTGACTGCGGTTTCAAAACCATGCACCAGAATCCACTTCTTTCAACTCAGTAATACATTTTGGATGTGTACCTAGAGTTTAAAGCAGAAAAAACTGAACTTTTAGAATTTTCATTTTTTGACCAAAACGACAGCCCCGGGGGTTATAAACATGTTGATATGGTTGTGATTTTTTTTCTGACTGCGGTTTCAAAACCATGCACCAGAATCCACTTCTTTCAAGTCAGTAATACATTTTGGATGTGTACCTAGAGTTTAAAGCAGAAAAACAGGAACTTTTAGAATTTTCATTTTTTGACCAGAACGACAGCCCCGGGAGTTATAAAAATGTTGATATATATGTGATTTTTTTTTCTGACTGCGGTTTCAAAACCATGCACCAGAATCCACTTCTTTCAACTCAGTAATACATTTTGGATGTGTACCTAGAGTTTAAAGCAGAAAAAACTGAACTTTTAGAATTTTCATTTTTTGACCAAAACGACAGCCCCGGGGGTTATAAACATGTTGATATGGATGTGATTTTTTTTCTGACTGCGGTTTCAAAACCATGCACCAGAATCCACTTCTTTCAACTCAGTAATACATTTTGGATGTGTACCTAGAGTTTAAAGCAGAAAAACAGGAACTTTTAGAATTTTCATTTTTTGACCAAAACGACAGCCCCGGGAGTTATAAAAATGTTGATATATATGTGATTTTTTTTTCTGACTGCGGTTTCAAAACCATGCACCAGAATCCACTTCTTTCAAGTCAGTAATACATTTTGGATGTGTACCTAGAGTTTAAAGCAGAAAAAACTGAACTTTTAGAATTTTCATTTTTTGACCAAAACGACAGCCCCGGGGGTTATAAACATGTTGATATGGTTGTGATTTTTTTTCTGACTGCGGTTTCAAAACCATGCACCAGAATGCACTTCTTTCAAGTCAGTAATACATTTTGGATGTGTACCTAGAGTTTAAAGCAGAAAAACAGGAACTTTTAGAATTTTCATTTTTTGACCAGAACGACAGCCCCGGGGGTTATAAACATGTTGATATGGATGTGATTTTTTTTCTGACTGCGGTTTCAAAACCATGCACCAGAATCCACTTCTTTCAACTCAGTAATACATTTTGGATGTGTACCTAGAGTTTAAAGCAGAAAAACAGGAACTTTTAGAATTTTCATTTTTTGACCAAAACGACAGCCCCGGGAGTTATAAAAATGTTTATATATATGTGATTTTTTTTTCTGACTGCGGTTTCAAAACCATGCACCAGAATCCACTTCTTTCAAGTCAGTAATACATTTTGGATGTGTACCTAGAGTTTAAAGCAGAAAAAACTGAACTTTTAGAATTTTCATTTTTTGACCAAAACGACAGCCCCGGGGGTTATAAACATGTTGATATGGTTGTGATTTTTTTTCTGACTGCGGTTTCAAAACCATGCACCAGAATGCACTTCTTTCAAGTCAGTAATACATTTTGGATGTGTACCTAGAGTTTAAAGCAGAAAAACAGGAACTTTTAGAATTTTCATTTTTTGACCAGAACGACAGCCCCGGGGGTTATAAACATGTTGATATGGATGTGATTTTTTTTCTGACTGCGGTTTCAAAACCATGCACCAGAATCCACTTCTTTCAACTCAGTAATACATTTTGGATGTGTACCTAGAGTTTAAAGCAGAAAAACAGGAACTTTTAGAATTTTCATTTTTTGACCAAAACGACAGCCCCGGGAGTTATACAAATGTTGATATATATGTGATTTTTTTTTCTGACTGCGGTTTCAAAACCATGCACCAGAATCCACTTCTTTCAAGTCAGTAATACATTTTGGATGTGTACCTAGAGTTTAAAGCAGAAAAAACTGAACTTTTAGAATTTTCATTTTTTGACCAAAACGACAGCCCCGGGGGTTATAAACATGTTGATATGGTTGTGATTTTTTTTCTGACTGCGGTTTCAAAACCATGCACCAGAATGCACTTCTTTCAAGTCAGTAAATCATTTTGGATGTGTACCTAGAGTTTAAAGCAGAAAAACAGGAACTTTTAGAATTTTCATTTTTTGACCAGAACGACAGCCCCGGGGGTAATAAACATGTTGATATGGATGTGATTTTTTTTCTGACTGCGGTTTCAAAACCATGCACCAGAATCCACTTCTTTCAACTCAGTAATACATTTTGGATGTGTACCTAGAGTTTAAAGCAGAAAAACAGGAACTTTTAGAATTTTCATTTTTTGACCAAAATGACAGCCCCGGGGGTTATAAACATGTTGATATGGATGTGATTTTTTTTCTGACTGCGATTTCAAAACCATGCACCAGAATCCACTTCTTTCAACTCAGTAATACATTTTGAATGTGTACCTAGAGTTTAAAGCAGAAAAAACTGAACTTTTAGAATTTTCATTTTTTGACCAAAATGACAGCCCCGGGGGTTATAAACATGTTGATATGGATGTGATTTTTTTTTCTGACTGCGATTTCAAAACCATGCACCAGAATCCACTTCTTTCAACTCAGTAATACATTTTGGATGTGTACCTAGAGTTTAAAGCAGAAAAACAGGAACTTTTAGAATTTTCATTTTTTGACCAAAACGACAGCCCCGGGAATTATAAAAATGTTGATATATATGTGATTTTTTTTTCTGACTGCGGTTTCAAAACCATGCACCAGAATCCACTTCTTTCAACTCAGTAATACATTTTGGATGTGTACCTAGAGTTTAAAGCAGAAAAAACTGAACTTTTAGAATTTTCATTTTTTGACCAAAACGACAGCCCCGGGGGTTATAAACATGTTGATATGGTTGTGATTTTTTTTCTGACTGCGGTTTCAAAACCATGCACCAGAATCCACTTCTTTCAAGTCAGTAATACATTTTGGATGTGTACCTAGAGTTTAAAGCAGAAAAACAGGAACTTTTAGAATTTTCATTTTTTGACCGGAACGACAGCCCCGGGAGTTATAAACATGTTGATATGGATGTGATTTTTTTTCTGACTGCGGTTTCAAAACCATGCACCAGAATCCACTTCTTTCAACTCAGTAATACATTTTGGATGTGTACCTAGAGTTTAAAGCAGAAAAAACTGAACTTTTAGAATTTTCATTTTTTGACCAAAACGACAGCCCCGGGGGTTATAAACATGTTGATATGGTTGTGATTTTTTTTCTGACTGCGGTTTCAAAACCATGCACCAGAATCCACTTCTTTCAAGTCAGTAATACATTTTGGATGTGTACCTAGAGTTTAAAGCAGAAAAACAGGAACTTTTAGAATTTTCATTTTTTGACCAGAACGACAGCCCCGGGGGTTATAAACATGTTGATATGGATGTGATTTTTTTTTCTGACTGCGGTTTCAAAACCATGCACCAGAATCCACTTCTTTCAACTCAGTAATACATTTTGGATGTGTACCTAGAGTTTAAAGCAGAAAAACAGGAACTTTTAGAATTTTCATTTTTTGACCAAAATGACAGCCCCGGGGGTTATAAACATGTTGATATGGATGTGATTTTTTTTCTGACTGCGATTTCAAAACCATGCACCAGAATCCACTTCTTTCAACTCAGTAATACATTTTGGATGTGTACCTAGAGTTTAAAGCAGAAAAAACTGAACTTTTAGAATTTTCATTTTTTGACCAAAATGACAGCCCCGGGGGTTATAAACATGTTGATATGGATGTGATTTTTTTTTCTGACTGCGATTTCAAAACCATGCACCAGAATCCACTTCTTTCAACTCAGTAATACATTTTGGATGTGTACCTAGAGTTTAAAGCAGAAAAACAGGAACTTTTAGAATTTTCATTTTTTGACCAAAACGACAGCCCCGGGAATTATAAAAATGTTGATATATATGTGATTTTTTTTTCTGACTGCGGTTTCAAAACCATGCACCAGAATCCACTTATTTCAACTCAGTAATACATTTTGGATGTGTACCTAGAGTTTAAAGCAGAAAAAACTGAACTTTTAGAATTTTCATTTTTTGACCAAAACGACAGCCCCGGGGGTTATAAACATGTTGATATGGTTGTGATTTTTTTTCTGACTGCGGTTTCAAAACCATGCACCAGAATCCACTTCTTTCAAGTCAGTAATACATTTTGGATGTGTACCTAGAGTTTAAAGCAGAAAAACAGGAACTTTTAGAATTTTCATTTTTTGACCAGAACGACAGCCCCGGGAGTTATAAAAATGTTGATATATATGTGATTTTTTTTTCTGACTGCGGTTTCAAAACCATGCACCAGAATCCACTTCTTTCAAGTCAGTAATACATTTTGGATGTGTACCTAGAGTTTAAAGCAGAAAAAACTGAACTTTTAGAATTTTCATTTTTTGACCAAAACGACAGCCCCGGGGGTTATAAACATGTTGATATGGTTGTGATTTTTTTTCTGACTGCGGTTTCAAAACCATGCACCAGAATGCACTTCTTTCAAGTCAGTAATACATTTTGGATGTGTACCTAGAGTTTAAAGCAGAAAAACAGGAACTTTTAGAATTTTCATTTTTTGACCAGAACGACAGCCCCGGGGGTTATAAACATGTTGATATGGTTGTGATTTTTTTTCTGACTGCGGTTTCAAAACCATGCACCAGAATGCACTTCTTTCAAGTCAGTAATACATTTTGGATGTGTACCTAGAGTTTAAAGCAGAAAAACAGGAACTTTTAGAATTTTCATTTTTTGACCAAAACGACAGCCCCGGGAGTTATAAAAATGTTGATATATATGTGATTTTTTTTTCTGACTGCGGTTTCAAAACTATGCACCAGAATCCACTTCTTTCAAGTCAGTAATACATTTTGGATGTGTACCTAGAGTTTAAAGCAGAAAAAACTGAACTTTTAGAATTTTCATTTTTTGACCAAAACGACAGCCCCGGGGGTTATAAACATGTTGATATGGTTGTGATTTTTTTTCTGACTGCGGTTTCAAAACCATGCACCAGAATGCACTTCTTTCAAGTCAGTAAATCATTTTGGATGTGTACCTAGAGTTTAAAGCAGAAAAACAGGAACTTTTAGAATTTTCATTTTTTGACCAGAACGACAGCCCCGGGGGTTATAAACATGTTGATATGGATGTGATTTTTTTTCTGACTGCGGTTTCAAAACCATGCACCAGAATCCACTTCTTTCAACTCAGTAATACATTTTGGATGTGTACCTAGAGTTTAAAGCAGAAAAACAGGAACTTTTAGAATTTTCATTTTTTGACCAAAATGACAGCCCCGGGGGTTATAAACATGTTGATATGGATGTGATTTTTTTTCTGACTGCGATTTCAAAACCATGCACCAGATTCCACTTCTTTCAACTCAGTAATACATTTTGGATGTGTACCTAGAGTTTAAAGCAGAAAAATAGGAACTTTTAGAATTTTCATTTTTTGACCAAAACGACAGCCCCGGGAGTTATAAAAATGTTGATATATATGTGATTTTTTTTTCTGACTGCGGTTTCAAAACCATGCACCAGAATCCACTTCTTTCAACTCAGTAATACATTTTGGATGTGTACCTAGAGTTTAAAGCAGAAAAAACTGAACTTTTAGAATTTTCATTTTTTGACCAAAACGACAGCCCCGGGGGTTATGAACATGTTGATATGGTTGTGATTTTTTTTCTGACTGCGGTTTCAAAACCATGCACCAGAATCCACTTCTTTCAAGTCAGTAATACATTTTGGATGTGTACCTAGAGTTTAAAGCAGAAAAACAGGAACTTTTAGAATTTTCATTTTTTGACCAGAACGACAGCCCCGGGAGTTATAAAAATGTTGATATATATGTGATTTTTTTTTCTGACTGCGGTTTCAAAACCATGCACCAGAATCCACTTCTTTCAAGTCAGTAATACATTTTGGATGTGTACCTAGAGTTTAAAGCAGAAAAAACTGAACTTTTAGAATTTTCATTTTTTGACCAAAACGACAGCCCCGGGGATTATAAACATGTTGATATGGTTGTGATTTTTTTTCTGACTGCGGTTTCAAAACCATGCACCAGAATGCACTTCTTTCAAGTCAGTAATACATTTTGGATGTGTACCTAGAGTTTAAAGCAGAAAAACAGGAACTTTTAGAATTTTCATTTTTTGACCAGAACGACAGCCCCGGGGGTTATAAACATGTTGATATGGATGTGATTTTTTTTCTGACTGCGGTTTCAAAACCATGCACCAGAATCCACTTCTTTCAACTCAGTAATACATTTTGGATGTGTACCTAGAGTTTAAAGCAGAAAAACAGGAACTTTTAGAATTTTCATTTTTTGACCAAAACGACAGCCCCGGGAGTTATAAAAATGTTGATATATATGTGATTTTTTTTTCTGACTGCGGTTTCAAAACCATGCACCAGAATCCACTTCTTTCAAGTCAGTAATACATTTTGGATGTGTACCTAGAGTTTAAAGCAGAAAAAACTGAACTTTTAGAATTTTCATTTTTTGACCAAAACGACAGCCCCGGGGGTTATAAACATGTTGATATGGTTGTGATTTTTTTTCTGACTGCGGTTTCAAAACCATGCACCAGAATGCACTTCTTTCAAGTCAGTAATACATTTTGGATGTGTACCTAGAGTTTAAAGCAGAAAAACAGGAACTTTTAGAATTTTCATTTTTTGACCAGAACGACAGCCCCGGGGGTTATAAACATGTTGATATGGATGTGATTTTTTTTCTGACTGCGGTTTCAAAACCATGCACCAGAATCCACTTCTTAAAACTCAGTAATACATTTTGGATGTGTACCTAGAGTTTAAAGCAGAAAAACAGGAACTTTTAGAATTTTCATTTTTTTGACCAAAACGACAGCCCCGGGGGTTATAAACATGTTGATATGGATGTGATTTTTTTTCTGACTGCGGTTTCAAAACCATGCACCAGAATCCACTTCTTAAAACTCAGTAATACATTTTGGATGTGTACCTAGAGTTTAAAGCAGAAAAACAGGAACTTTTAGAATTTTCATTTTTTTGACCAAAACGACAGCCCCGGGGGATATATACATGTTGATATGGATGTGATTTTTTTTTCTGACTGCGGTTTCAAAACCATGCACCAGAATCCACTTCTTTCAACTCAGTAATACATTTTGGATGTGTACCTAGAGTTTAAAGCAGAAAAACAGGAACTTTTAGAATTTTCATTTTTTGACCAAAACGACAGCCCCGGGAGTTATAAAAATGTTGATATATATGTGATTTTTTTTTCTGACTGCGGTTTCAAAACCATGCAACAGAATCCACTTCTTTCAAGTCAGTAATACATTTTGGATGTGTACCTAGAGTTTAAAGCAGAAAAAACTGAACTTTTAGAATTTTCATTTTTTGACCAAAACGACAGCCCCGGGGGTTATAAACATGTTGATATGGTTGTGATTTTTTTTCTGACTGCGGTTTCAAAACCATGCACCAGAATGCACTTCTTTCAAGTCAGTAATACATTTTGGATGTGTACCTAGAGTTTAAAGCAGAAAAACAGGAACTTTTAGAATTTTCATTTTTTGACCAGAACGACAGCCCCGGGGGTTATAAACATGTTGATATGGATGTGATTTTTTTTCTGACTGCGGTTTCAAAGCCATGCACCAGAATCCACTTCTTTCAACTCAGTAATACATTTTGGATGTGTACCTAGAGTTTAAAGCAGAAAAATAGGAACTTTTAGAATTTTCATTTTTTGACCAAAACGACAGCCCCGGGAGTTATAAAAATGTTGATATATATGTGATTTTTTTTTCTGACTGCGGTTTCAAAACCATGCACCAGAATCCACTTCTTTCAAGTCAGTAATACATTTTGGATGTGTACCTAGAGTTTAAAGCAGAAAAAACTGAACTTTTAGAATTTTCATTTTTTGACCAAAACGACAGCCCCGGGGGTTATAAACATGTTGATATGGTTGTGATTTTTTTTCTGACTGCGGTTTCAAAACCATGCACCAGAATGCACTTCTTTCAAGTCAGTAATACATTTTGGATGTGTACCTAGAGTTTAAAGCAGAAAAACAGGAACTTTTAGAATTTTCATTTTTTGACCAAAACGACAGCCCCGGGAGTTATAAAAATGTTGATATATATGTGATTTTTTTTTCTGACTGCGGTTTCAAAACCATGCACCAGAATCCACTTCTTTCAAGTCAGTAATACATTTTGGATGTGTACCTAGAGTTTAAAGCAGAAAAAACTGAACTTTTAGAGGTACTTATGTAGTAACTGGGCTGCCGATTTTGAAATCGGGTCCATCGCATCGCATCGCACCCGATTAAATCGCATGCGATGCGATGCGATGCGATGCGATGCGATGGACCCGATTTTTCCATAGGATTCAATGTTAAAATGGACTGAGTCCATTTTAACATGGAATTCAATGGGAAAAAGGGGTCCTTTTCATACCCCTACTATCCAAGTGGGCATGGAGTTGGATATAAATCTGTGGCGAGCGTAGCGAGCCACCGAGCCCGAAGCGTGGCGAGCGTAGCGAGCCCCGCGAGGGGACACAGAATACCGTCCCCTCGCGGGGCTCGCTTCGCTCGCCACGCTTCGGGCTCGGTGGCTCGCTACGCTCGCCACAGGTTTATATCCAACTCCATGCCCACTTGGATAGTAGGGGTATGAAAAGGACCCCTTTTTCCCATTGAATTCCATGTTAAAATGGACTCAGTCCATTTTAACATTGAATCCTATGGAAAAATCGGGTCATCGCATCGCATCGCATCGCATCGCATCGTATGCGATGGGATGCGATATCGCATCGCATCGCATCTGATTGTATGCCTTAACTTAAGGCATACAATCAAAAAATCGGCAGCCCAGATACTACATAAGTACCCTTTTAGAATTTTCATTTTTTGACCAAAACGACAGCCCCGGGGGTTATAAACATGTTGATATGGTTGTGATTTTTTTTCTGACTGCGGTTTCAAAACCATGCACCAGAATGCACTTCTTTCAAGTCAGTAATACATTTTGGATGTGTACCTAGAGTTTAAAGCAGAAAAACAGGAACTTTTAGAATTTTCATTTTTTTACCAGAACGACAGCCCCGGGGGTTATAAACATGTTGATATGGATGTGATTTTTTTTCTGACTGCGGTTTCAAAACCATGCACCAGAATCCACTTCTTTCAACTCAGTAATACATTTTGGATGTGTACCTAGAGTTTAAAGCAGAAAAATAGGAACTTTTAGAATTTTCATTTTTTGACCAAAACGACAGCCCCGGGAGTTATAAAAATGTTGATATATATGTGATTTTTTTTTCTGACTGCGGTTTCAAAACCATGCACCAGAATCCACTTCTTTCAACTCAGTAATACATTTTGGATGTGTACCTAGAGTTTAAAGCAGAAAAAAACTGAACTTTTAGAATTTTCATTTTTTGACCAAAACGACAGCCCCGGGGGTTATAAACATGTTGATATGGTTGTGATTTTTTTTCTGACTGCGGTTTCAAAACCATGCACCAGAATGCACTTCTTTCAAGTCAGTAATACATTTTGGATGTGTACCTAGAGTTTAAAGCAGAAAAACAGGAACTTTTAGAATTTTCATTTTTTGACCAGAACGACAGCCCCGGGGGTTATAAACATGTTGATATGGATGTGATTTTTTTTCTGACTGCGGTTTCAAAACCATGCACCAGAATCCACTTCTTTCAACTCAGTAATACATTTTGGATGTGTACCTAGAGTTTAAAGCAGAAAAAACTGAACTTTTAGAATTTTCATTTTTTGACCAAAACGACAGCCCCGGGGGTTATAAACATGTTGATATGGTTGTGATTTTTTTTCTGACTGCGGTTTCAAAACCATGCACCAGAATCCACTTCTTTCAAGTCAGTAATACATTTTGGATGTGTACCTAGAGTTTAAAGCAGAAAAACAGGAACTTTTAGAATTTTCATTTTTTGACCAGAACGACAGCCCCGGGAGTTATAAAAATGTTGATATATATGTGATTTTTTTTTCTGACTGCGGTTTCAAAACCATGTACCAGAATCCACTTCTTTCAAGTCAGTAATACATTTTGGATGTGTACCTAGAGTTTAAAGCAGAAAAAACTGAACTTTTAGAATTTTCATTTTTTGACCAAAACGACAGCCCCGGGGGTTATAAACATGTTGATATGGTTGTGATTTTTTTTCTGACTGCGGTTTCAAAACCATGCACCAGAATGCACTTCTTTCAAGTCAGTAATACATTTTGGATGTGTACCTAGAGTTTAAAGCAGAAAAACAGGAACTTTTAGAATTTTCATTTTTTGACCAGAACGACAGCCCCGGGGGTTATAAACATGTTGATATGGATGTGATTTTTTTTCTGACTGCGGTTTCAAAACCATGCACCAGAATCCACTTCTTAAAACTCAGTAATACATTTTGGATGTGTACCTAGAGTTTAAAGCAGAAAAACAGGAACTTTTAGAATTTTCATTTTTTTGACCAAAACGACAGCCCCGGGGGTTATAAACATGTTGATATGGATGTGATTTTTTTTTCTGACTGCGGTTTCAAAACCATGCACCAGAATCCACTTCTTTCAACTCAGTAATACATTTTGGATGTGTACCTAGAGTTTAAAGCAGAAAAACAGGAACTTTTAGAATTTTAATTTTTTGACCAAAACGACAGCCCCGGGAGTTATAAAAATGTTGATATATATGTGATTTTTTTTTCTGACTGCGGTTTCAAAACCATGCACCAGAATCCACTTCTTTCAAGTCAGTAATACATTTTGGATGTGTACCTAGAGTTTAAAGCAGAAAAAACTGAACTTTTAGAATTTTCATTTTTTGACCAAAACGACAGCCCCGGGGGTTATAAACATGTTGATATGGTTGTGATTTTTTTTCTGACTGCGGTTTCAAAACCATGCACCAGAATGCACTTCTTTCAAGTCAGTAATACATTTTGGATGTGTACCTAGAGTTTAAAGCAGAAAAACAGGAACTTTTAGAATTTTCATTTTTTGACCAGAACGACAGCCCCGGGGGTTATAAACATGTTGATATGGATGTGATTTTTTTTCTGACTGCGGTTTCAAAACCATGCACCAGAATCCACTTCTTTCAACTCAGTAATACATTTTGGATGTGTACCTAGAGTTTAAAGCAGAAAAATAGGAACTTTTAGAATTTTCATTTTTTGACCAAAACGACAGCCCCGGGAGTTATAAAAATGTTGATATATATGTGATTTTTTTTTCTGACTGCGGTTTCAAAACCATGCACCAGAATCCACTTCTTTCAACTCAGTAATACATTTTGGATGTGTACCTAGAGTTTAAAGCAGAAAAAAACTGAACTTTTAGAATTTTCATTTTTTGACCAAAACGACAGCCCCGGGGATTATAAACATGTTGATATGGTTGTGATTTTTTTTCTGACTGCGGTTTCAAAACCATGCACCAGAATGCACTTCTTTCAAGTCAGTAATACATTTTGGATGTGTACCTAGAGTTTAAAGCAGAAAAACAGGAACTTTTAGAATTTTCATTTTTTGACCAGAACGACAGCCCCGGGGGTTATAAACATGTTGATATGGATGTGATTTTTTTTCTGACTGCGGTTTCAAAGCCATGCACCAGAATCCACTTCTTTCAACTCAGTAATACATTTTGGATGTGTACCTAGAGTTTAAAGCAGAAAAATAGGAACTTTTAGAATTTTCATTTTTTGACCAAAACGACAGCCCCGGGAGTTATAAAAATGTTGATATATATGTGATTTTTTTTTCTGACTGCGGTTTCAAAACCATGCACCAGAATCCACTTCTTTCAAGTCAGTAATACATTTTGGATGTGTACCTAGAGTTTAAAGCAGAAAAAACTGAACTTTTAGAATTTTCATTTTTTGACCAAAACGACAGCCCCGGGGGTTATAAACATGTTGATATGGTTGTGATTTTTTTTCTGACTGCGGTTTCAAAACCATGCACCAGAATGCACTTCTTTCAAGTCAGTAATACATTTTGGATGTGTACCTAGAGTTTAAAGCAGAAAAACAGGAACTTTTAGAATTTTCATTTTTTGACCAAAACGACAGCCCCGGGAGTTATAAAAATGTTGATATATATGTGATTTTTTTTTCTGACTGCGGTTTCAAAACCATGCACCAGAATCCACTTCTTTCAAGTCAGTAATACATTTTGGATGTGTACCTAGAGTTTAAAGCAGAAAAAACTGAACTTTTAGAGGTACTTATGTAGTAACTGGGCTGCCGATTTTGAAATCGGGTCCATCGCATCGCATCGCACCCGATTAAATCGCATGCGATGCGATGCGATGCGATGCGATGCGATGGACCCGATTTTTCCATAGGATTCAATGTTAAAATGGACTGAGTCCATTTTAACATGGAATTCAATGGGAAAAAGGGGTCCTTTTCATACCCCTACTATCCAAGTGGGCATGGAGTTGGATATAAATCTGTGGCGAGCGTAGCGAGCCACCGAGCCCGAAGCGTGGCGAGCGTAGCGAGCCCCGCGAGGGGACACAGAATACCGTCCCCTCGCGGGGCTCGCTTCGCTCGCCACGCTTCGGGCTCGGTGGCTCGCTACGCTCGCCACAGGTTTATATCCAACTCCATGCCCACTTGGATAGTAGGGGTATGAAAAGGACCCCTTTTTCCCATTGAATTCCATGTTAAAATGGACTCAGTCCATTTTAACATTGAATCCTATGGAAAAATCGGGTCATCGCATCGCATCGCATCGCATCGCATCGTATGCGATGCGATGCGATATCGCATCGCATCGCATCTGATTGTATGCCTTAACTTAAGGCATACAATCAAAAAATCGGCAGCCCAGATACTACATAAGTACCCTTTTAGAATTTTCATTTTTTGACCAAAACGACAGCCCCGGGGGTTATAAACATGTTGATATGGTTGTGATTTTTTTTCTGACTGCGGTTTCAAAACCATGCACCAGAATGCACTTCTTTCAAGTCAGTAATACATTTTGGATGTGTACCTAGAGTTTAAAGCAGAAAAACAGGAACTTTTAGAATTTTCATTTTTTTACCAGAACGACAGCCCCGGGGGTTATAAACATGTTGATATGGATGTGATTTTTTTTCTGACTGCGGTTTCAAAACCATGCACCAGAATCCACTTCTTTCAACTCAGTAATACATTTTGGATGTGTACCTAGAGTTTAAAGCAGAAAAATAGGAACTTTTAGAATTTTCATTTTTTGACCAAAACGACAGCCCCGGGAGTTATAAAAATGTTGATATATATGTGATTTTTTTTTCTGACTGCGGTTTCAAAACCATGCACCAGAATCCACTTCTTTCAACTCAGTAATACATTTTGGATGTGTACCTAGAGTTTAAAGCAGAAAAAAACTGAACTTTTAGAATTTTCATTTTTTGACCAAAACGACAGCCCCGGGGGTTATAAACATGTTGATATGGTTGTGATTTTTTTTCTGACTGCGGTTTCAAAACCATGCACCAGAATGCACTTCTTTCAAGTCAGTAATACATTTTGGATGTGTACCTAGAGTTTAAAGCAGAAAAACAGGAACTTTTAGAATTTTCATTTTTTGACCAGAACGACAGCCCCGGGGGTTATAAACATGTTGATATGGATGTGATTTTTTTTCTGACTGCGGTTTCAAAACCATGCACCAGAATCCACTTCTTTCAACTCAGTAATACATTTTGGATGTGTACCTAGAGTTTAAAGCAGAAAAAACTGAACTTTTAGAATTTTCATTTTTTGACCAAAACGACAGCCCCGGGGGTTATAAACATGTTGATATGGTTGTGATTTTTTTTCTGACTGCGGTTTCAAAACCATGCACCAGAATCCACTTCTTTCAAGTCAGTAATACATTTTGGATGTGTACCTAGAGTTTAAAGCAGAAAAACAGGAACTTTTAGAATTTTCATTTTTTGACCAGAACGACAGCCCCGGGAGTTATAAAAATGTTGATATATATGTGATTTTTTTTTCTGACTGCGGTTTCAAAACCATGTACCAGAATCCACTTCTTTCAAGTCAGTAATACATTTTGGATGTGTACCTAGAGTTTAAAGCAGAAAAAACTGAACTTTTAGAATTTTCATTTTTTGACCAAAACGACAGCCCCGGGGGTTATAAACATGTTGATATGGTTGTGATTTTTTTTCTGACTGCGGTTTCAAAACCATGCACCAGAATGCACTTCTTTCAAGTCAGTAATACATTTTGGATGTGTACCTAGAGTTTAAAGCAGAAAAACAGGAACTTTTAGAATTTTCATTTTTTGACCAGAACGACAGCCCCGGGGGTTATAAACATGTTGATATGGATGTGATTTTTTTTCTGACTGCGGTTTCAAAACCATGCACCAGAATCCACTTCTTAAAACTCAGTAATACATTTTGGATGTGTACCTAGAGTTTAAAGCAGAAAAACAGGAACTTTTAGAATTTTCATTTTTTTGACCAAAACGACAGCCCCGGGGGTTATAAACATGTTGATATGGATGTGATTTTTTTTTCTGACTGCGGTTTCAAAACCATGCACCAGAATCCACTTCTTTCAACTCAGTAATACATTTTGGATGTGTACCTAGAGTTTAAAGCAGAAAAACAGGAACTTTTAGAATTTTAATTTTTTGACCAAAACGACAGCCCCGGGAGTTATAAAAATGTTGATATATATGTGATTTTTTTTTCTGACTGCGGTTTCAAAACCATGCACCAGAATCCACTTCTTTCAAGTCAGTAATACATTTTGGATGTGTACCTAGAGTTTAAAGCAGAAAAAACTGAACTTTTAGAATTTTCATTTTTTGACCAAAACGACAGCCCCGGGGGTTATAAACATGTTGATATGGTTGTGATTTTTTTTCTGACTGCGGTTTCAAAACCATGCACCAGAATGCACTTCTTTCAAGTCAGTAATACATTTTGGATGTGTACCTAGAGTTTAAAGCAGAAAAACAGGAACTTTTAGAATTTTCATTTTTTGACCAGAACGACAGCCCCGGGGGTTATAAACATGTTGATATGGATGTGATTTTTTTTCTGACTGCGGTTTCAAAACCATGCACCAGAATCCACTTCTTTCAACTCAGTAATACATTTTGGATGTGTACCTAGAGTTTAAAGCAGAAAAATAGGAACTTTTAGAATTTTCATTTTTTGACCAAAACGACAGCCCCGGGAGTTATAAAAATGTTGATATATATGTGATTTTTTTTTCTGACTGCGGTTTCAAAACCATGCACCAGAATCCACTTCTTTCAACTCAGTAATACATTTTGGATGTGTACCTAGAGTTTAAAGCAGAAAAAAACTGAACTTTTAGAATTTTCATTTTTTGACCAAAACGACAGCCCCGGGGATTATAAACATGTTGATATGGTTGTGATTTTTTTTCTGACTGCGGTTTCAAAACCATGCACCAGAATGCACTTCTTTCAAGTCAGTAATACATTTTGGATGTGTACCTAGAGTTTAAAGCAGAAAAACAGGAACTTTTAGAATTTTCATTTTTTGACCAGAACGACAGCCCCGGGGGTTATAAACATGTTGATATGGATGTGATTTTTTTTCTGACTGCGGTTTCAAAACCATGCACCAGAATCCACTTCTTTCAAGTCAGTAATTCATTTTGGATGTGTACCTAGAGTTTAAAGCAGAAAAAACTGAACTTTTAGAATTTTCATTTTTTGACCAAAACGACAGCCCCGGGGGTTATAAACATGTTGATATGGTTGTGATTTTTTTTCTGACTGCGGTTTCAAAACCATGCACCAGAATGCACTTCTTTCAAGTCAGTAATACATTTTGGATGTGTACCTAGAGTTTAAAGCAGAAAAACAGGAACTTTTAGAATTTTCATTTTTTGACCAGAACGACAGCCCCGGGGGTTATAAACATGTTGATATGGATGTGATTTTTTTTCTGACTGCGGTTTCAAAACCATGCACCAGAATCCACTTCTTAAAACTCAGTAATACATTTTGGATGTGTACCTAGAGTTTAAAGCAGAAAAACAGGAACTTTTAGAATTTTCATTTTTTTGACCAAAACGACAGCCCCGGGGGTTATAAACATGTTGATATGGATGTGATTTTTTTTCTGACTGCGGTTTCAAAACCATGCACCAGAATCCACTTCTTTCAACTCAGTAATACATTTTGGATGTGTACCTAGAGTTTAAAGCAGAAAAACAGGAACTTTTAGAATTTTCATTTTTTGACCAAAACGACAGCCCCGGGAGTTATAAAAATGTTGATATATATGTGATTTTTTTTTCTGACTGCGGTTTCAAAACCATGCACCAGAATCCACTTCTTTCAAGTCAGTAATACATTTTGGATGTGTACCTAGAGTTTAAAGCAGAAAAAACTGAACTTTTAGAATTTTCATTTTTTGACCAAAACGACAGCCCCGGGGGTTATAAACATGTTGATATGGTTGTGATTTTTTTTCTGACTGCGGTTTCAAAACCATGCACCAGAATGCACTTCTTTCAAGTCAGTAATACATTTTGGATGTGTACCTAGAGTTTAAAGCAGAAAAACAGGAACTTTTAGAATTTTCATTTTTTGACCAGAACGACAGCCCCGGGAGTTATAAAAATGTTGATATATATGTGATTTTTTTTTCTGACTGCGGTTTCAAAACCATGCACCAGAATCCACTTCCTTTAAGTCAGTAATACATTTTGGATGTGTACCTAGAGTTTAAAGCAGAAAAAACTGAACTTTTAGAATTTTCATTTTTTGACCAAAACGACAGCCCCGGGGGTTATAAACATGTTGATATGGTTGTGATTTTTTTTCTGACTGCGGTTTCAAAACCATGCACCAGAATGCACTTCTTTCAAGTCAGTAATACATTTTGGATGTGTACCTAGAGTTTAAAGCAGAAAAACAGGAACTTTTAGAATTTTCATTTTTTGACCAGAACGACAGCCCCGGGGGTTATAAACATGTTGATATGGTTGTGATTTTTTTTCTGACTGCGGTTTCAAAACCATGCACCAGAATGCACTTCTTTCAAGTCAGTAATACATTTTGGATGTGTACCTAGAGTTTAAAGCAGAAAAACAGGAACTTTTAGAATTTTCATTTTTTGACCAAAACGACAGCCCCGGGAGTTATAAAAATGTTGATATATATGTGATTTTTTTTTCTGACTGCGGTTTCAAAACCATGCACCAGAATCCACTTCTTTCAAGTCAGTAATACATTTTGGATGTGTACCTAGAGTTTAAAGCAGAAAAAACTGAACTTTTAGAATTTTCATTTTTTGACCAAAACGACAGCCCCGGGGGTTATAAACATGTTGATATGGTTGTGATTTTTTTTCTGACTGCGGTTTCAAAACCATGCACCAGAATGCACTTCTTTCAAGTCAGTAAATCATTTTGGATGTGTACCTAGAGTTTAAAGCAGAAAAACAGGAACTTTTAGAATTTTCATTTTTTAACCAGAACGACAGCCCCGGGGGTTATAAACATGTTGATATGGATGTGATTTTTTTTCTGACTGCGGTTTCAAAACCATGCACCAGAATCCACTTCTTTCAACTCAGTAATACATTTTGGATGTGTACCTAGAGTTTAAAGCAGAAAAACAGGAACTTTTAGAATTTTCATTTTTTGACCAAAATGACAGCCCCGGGGGTTATAAACATGTTGATATGGATGTGATTTTTTTTCTGACTGCGATTTCAAAACCATGCACCAGATTCCACTTCTTTCAACTCAGTACAGGTTGAGTATCCCGTATCCAAAATGCTCGGGACCAGGAGAATTTTGGATAACGGATTATTCCGTATTTCGGAATATTTTAATATTTCAATGATGTATTTTGAAGTATCTTGCATTTATGCTGTATAAACACATAATATACACACAAATATATTTTATTACCACATAAAATACACACAAACATATTTTAATTGTTCAAAAAACAAGGTTTCAAAACGTGAAACAAAATGTGTGTACTATCTCAGCACTGAATTTGAATGCCAAGCAATCATTTTCTTGTACATATATAGTGCCAGTTACATATCATGTCCCCAGTGATGCTGTTACATATGTCCCCAGTGAGTTTTTAGCAAAAAAAAATGTTTTTTGCACTTTCTGGAATGTCCGTATTTCGGAATAATTCGGATAACGGATATTCGGATACGGGATACTCGACCTGTAATACATTTTGGATGTGTACCTAGAGTTTAAAGCAGAAAAATAGGAACTTTTAGAATTTTCATTTTTTGACCAAAACGACAGCCCCGGGAGTTATAAAAATGTTGATATATATGTGATTTTTTTTTCTGACTGCGGTTTCAAAACCATGCACCAGAATCCACTTCTTTCAACTCAGTAATACATTTTGGATGTGTACCTAGAGTTTAAAGCAGAAAAAACTGAACTTTTAGAATTTTCATTTTTTGACCAAAACGACAGCCCCGGGGGTTATAAACATGTTGATATGGTTGTGATTTTTTTTCTGACTGCGGTTTCAAAACCATGCACCAGAATCCACTTCTTTCAAGTCAGTAATACATTTTGGATGTGTACCTAGAGTTTAAAGCAGAAAAACAGGAACTTTTAGAATTTTAATTTTTTGACCAAAACGACAGCCCCGGGAGTTATAAAAATGTTGATATATATGTGATTTTTTTTTCTGACTGCGGTTTCAAAACCATGCACCAGAATCCACTTCTTTCAAGTCAGTAATACATTTTGGATGTGTACCTAGAGTTTAAAGCAGAAAAAACTGAACTTTTAGAATTTTCATTTTTTGACCAAAACGACAGCCCCGGGGGTTATAAACATGTTGATATGGTTGTGATTTTTTTTCTGACTGCGGTTTCAAAACCATGCACCAGAATGCACTTCTTTCAAGTCAGTAATACATTTTGGATGTGTACCTAGAGTTTAAAGCAGAAAAACAGGAACTTTTAGAATTTTCATTTTTTGACCAGAACGACAGCCCCGGGGGTTATAAACATGTTGATATGGATGTGATTTTTTTTCTGACTGCGGTTTCAAAACCATGCACCAGAATCCACTTCTTTCAACTCAGTAATACATTTTGGATGTGTACCTAGAGTTTAAAGCAGAAAAATAGGAACTTTTAGAATTTTCATTTTTTGACCAAAACGACAGCCCCGGGAGTTATAAAAATGTTGATATATATGTGATTTTTTTTTCTGACTGCGGTTTCAAAACCATGCACCAGAATCCACTTCTTTCAACTCAGTAATACATTTTGGATGTGTACCTAGAGTTTAAAGCAGAAAAAAACTGAACTTTTAGAATTTTCATTTTTTGACCAAAACGACAGCCCCGGGGATTATAAACATGTTGATATGGTTGTGATTTTTTTTCTGACTGCGGTTTCAAAACCATGCACCAGAATGCACTTCTTTCAAGTCAGTAATACATTTTGGATGTGTACCTAGAGTTTAAAGCAGAAAAACAGGAACTTTTAGAATTTTCATTTTTTGACCAGAACGACAGCCCCGGGGGTTATAAACATGTTGATATGGATGTGATTTTTTTTCTGACTGCGGTTTCAAAACCATGCACCAGAATCCACTTCTTTCAAGTCAGTAATTCATTTTGGATGTGTACCTAGAGTTTAAAGCAGAAAAAACTGAACTTTTAGAATTTTCATTTTTTGACCAAAACGACAGCCCCGGGGGTTATAAACATGTTGATATGGTTGTGATTTTTTTTCTGACTGCGGTTTCAAAACCATGCACCAGAATGCACTTCTTTCAAGTCAGTAATACATTTTGGATGTGTACCTAGAGTTTAAAGCAGAAAAACAGGAACTTTTAGAATTTTCATTTTTTGACCAGAACGACAGCCCCGGGGGTTATAAACATGTTGATATGGATGTGATTTTTTTTCTGACTGCGGTTTCAAAACCATGCACCAGAATCCACTTCTTAAAACTCAGTAATACATTTTGGATGTGTACCTAGAGTTTAAAGCAGAAAAACAGGAACTTTTAGAATTTTCATTTTTTTGACCAAAACGACAGCCCCGGGGGTTATAAACATGTTGATATGGATGTGATTTTTTTTCTGACTGCGGTTTCAAAACCATGCACCAGAATCCACTTCTTTCAACTCAGTAATACATTTTGGATGTGTACCTAGAGTTTAAAGCAGAAAAACAGGAACTTTTAGAATTTTCATTTTTTGACCAAAACGACAGCCCCGGGAGTTATAAAAATGTTGATATATATGTGATTTTTTTTTCTGACTGCGGTTTCAAAACCATGCACCAGAATCCACTTCTTTCAAGTCAGTAATACATTTTGGATGTGTACCTAGAGTTTAAAGCAGAAAAAACTGAACTTTTAGAATTTTCATTTTTTGACCAAAACGACAGCCCCGGGGGTTATAAACATGTTGATATGGTTGTGATTTTTTTTCTGACTGCGGTTTCAAAACCATGCACCAGAATGCACTTCTTTCAAGTCAGTAATACATTTTGGATGTGTACCTAGAGTTTAAAGCAGAAAAACAGGAACTTTTAGAATTTTCATTTTTTGACCAGAACGACAGCCCCGGGAGTTATAAAAATGTTGATATATATGTGATTTTTTTTTCTGACTGCGGTTTCAAAACCATGCACCAGAATCCACTTCTTTCAAGTCAGTAATACATTTTGGATGTGTACCTAGAGTTTAAAGCAGAAAAAACTGAACTTTTAGAATTTTCATTTTTTGACCAAAACGACAGCCCCGGGGGTTATAAACATGTTGATATGGTTGTGATTTTTTTTCTGACTGCGGTTTCAAAACCATGCACCAGAATGCACTTCTTTCAAGTCAGTAATACATTTTGGATGTGTACCTAGAGTTTAAAGCAGAAAAACAGGAACTTTTAGAATTTTCATTTTTTGACCAGAACGACAGCCCCGGGGGTTATAAACATGTTGATATGGTTGTGATTTTTTTTCTGACTGCGGTTTCAAAACCATGCACCAGAATGCACTTCTTTCAAGTCAGTAATACATTTTGGATGTGTACCTAGAGTTTAAAGCAGAAAAACAGGAACTTTTAGAATTTTCATTTTTTGACCAAAACGACAGCCCCGGGAGTTATAAAAATGTTGATATATATGTGATTTTTTTTTCTGACTGCGGTTTCAAAACCATGCACCAGAATCCACTTCTTTCAAGTCAGTAATACATTTTGGATGTGTACCTAGAGTTTAAAGCAGAAAAAACTGAACTTTTAGAATTTTCATTTTTTGACCAAAACGACAGCCCCGGGGGTTATAAACATGTTGATATGGTTGTGATTTTTTTTCTGACTGCGGTTTCAAAACCATGCACCAGAATGCACTTCTTTCAAGTCAGTAAATCATTTTGGATGTGTACCTAGAGTTTAAAGCAGAAAAACAGGAACTTTTAGAATTTTCATTTTTTAACCAGAACGACAGCCCCGGGGGTTATAAACATGTTGATATGGATGTGATTTTTTTTCTGACTGCGGTTTCAAAACCATGCACCAGAATCCACTTCTTTCAACTCAGTAATACATTTTGGATGTGTACCTAGAGTTTAAAGCAGAAAAACAGGAACTTTTAGAATTTTCATTTTTTGACCAAAATGACAGCCCCGGGGGTTATAAACATGTTGATATGGATGTGATTTTTTTTCTGACTGCGATTTCAAAACCATGCACCAGATTCCACTTCTTTCAACTCAGTACAGGTTGAGTATCCCGTATCCAAAATGCTCGGGACCAGGAGAATTTTGGATAACGGATTATTCCGTATTTCGGAATATTTTAATATTTCAATGATGTATTTTGAAGTATCTTGCATTTATGCTGTATAAACACATAATATACACACAAATATATTTTATTACCACATAAAATACACACAAACATATTTTAATTGTTCAAAAAACAAGGTTTCAAAACGTGAAACAAAATGTGTGTACTATCTCAGCACTGAATTTGAATGCCAAGCAATCATTTTCTTGTACATATATAGTGCCAGTTACATATCATGTCCCCAGTGATGCTGTTACATATGTCCCCAGTGAGTTTTTAGCAAAAAAAAATGTTTTTTGCACTTTCTGGAATGTCCGTATTTCGGAATAATTCGGATAACGGATATTCGGATACGGGATACTCGACCTGTAATACATTTTGGATGTGTACCTAGAGTTTAAAGCAGAAAAATAGGAACTTTTAGAATTTTCATTTTTTGACCAAAACGACAGCCCCGGGAGTTATAAAAATGTTGATATATATGTGATTTTTTTTTCTGACTGCGGTTTCAAAACCATGCACCAGAATCCACTTCTTTCAACTCAGTAATACATTTTGGATGTGTACCTAGAGTTTAAAGCAGAAAAAACTGAACTTTTAGAATTTTCATTTTTTGACCAAAACGACAGCCCCGGGGGTTATAAACATGTTGATATGGTTGTGATTTTTTTTCTGACTGCGGTTTCAAAACCATGCACCAGAATCCACTTCTTTCAAGTCAGTAATACATTTTGGATGTGTACCTAGAGTTTAAAGCAGAAAAACAGGAACTTTTAGAATTTTCATTTTTTGACCAGAACGACAGCCCCGGGAGTTATAAAAATGTTGATATATATGTGATTTTTTTTTCTGACTGCGGTTTCAAAACCATGCACCAGAATCCACTTCTTTCAAGTCAGTAATACATTTTGGATGTGTACCTAGAGTTTAAAGCAGAAAAAACTGAACTTTTAGAATTTTCATTTTTTGACCAAAACGACAGCCCCGGGGGTTATAAACATGTTGATATGGTTGTGATTTTTTTTCTGACTGCGGTTTCAAAACCATGCACCAGAATGCACTTCTTTCAAGTCAGTAAATCATTTTGGATGTGTACCTAGAGTTTAAAGCAGAAAAACAGGAACTTTTAGAATTTTCATTTTTTAACCAGAACGACAGCCCCGGGGGTTATAAACATGTTGATATGGATGTGATTTTTTTTCTGACTGCGGTTTCAAAACCATGCACCAGAATCCACTTCTTTCAACTCAGTAATACATTTTGGATGTGTACCTAGAGTTTAAAGCAGAAAAACAGGAACTTTTAGAATTTTCATTTTTTGACCAAAATGACAGCCCCGGGGGTTATAAACATGTTGATATGGATGTGATTTTTTTTCTGACTGCGATTTCAAAACCATGCACCAGATTCCACTTCTTTCAACTCAGTACAGGTTGAGTATCCCGTATCCAAAATGCTCGGGACCAGGAGAATTTTGGATAACGGATTATTCCGTATTTCGGAATATTTTAATATTTCAATGATGTATTTTGAAGTATCTTGCATTTATGCTGTATAAACACATAATATACACACAAATATATTTTATTACCACATAAAATACACACAAACATATTTTAATTGTTCAAAAAACAAGGTTTCAAAACGTGAAACAAAATGTGTGTACTATCTCAGCACTGAATTTGAATGCCAAGCAATCATTTTCTTGTACATATATAGTGCCAGTTACATATCATGTCCCCAGTGATGCTGTTACATATGTCCCCAGTGAGTTTTTAGCAAAAAAAAATGTTTTTTGCACTTTCTGGAATGTCCGTATTTCGGAATAATTCGGATAACGGATATTCGGATACGGGATACTCGACCTGTAATACATTTTGGATGTGTACCTAGAGTTTAAAGCAGAAAAATAGGAACTTTTAGAATTTTCATTTTTTGACCAAAACGACAGCCCCGGGAGTTATAAAAATGTTGATATATATGTGATTTTTTTTTCTGACTGCGGTTTCAAAACCATGCACCAGAATCCACTTCTTTCAACTCAGTAATACATTTTGGATGTGTACCTAGAGTTTAAAGCAGAAAAAACTGAACTTTTAGAATTTTCATTTTTTGACCAAAACGACAGCCCCGGGGGTTATAAACATGTTGATATGGTTGTGATTTTTTTTCTGACTGCGGTTTCAAAACCATGCACCAGAATCCACTTCTTTCAAGTCAGTAATACATTTTGGATGTGTACCTAGAGTTTAAAGCAGAAAAACAGGAACTTTTAGAATTTTCATTTTTTGACCAGAACGACAGCCCCGGGAGTTATAAAAATGTTGATATATATGTGATTTTTTTTTCTGACTGCGGTTTCAAAACCATGCACCAGAATCCACTTCTTTCAAGTCAGTAATACATTTTGGATGTGTACCTAGAGTTTAAAGCAGAAAAAACTGAACTTTTAGAATTTTCATTTTTTGACCAAAACGACAGCCCCGGGGGTTATAAACATGTTGATATGGTTGTGATTTTTTTTCTGACTGCGGTTTCAAAACCATGCACCAGAATGCACTTCTTTCAAGTCAGTAATACATTTTGGATGTGTACCTAGAGTTTAAAGCAGAAAAACAGGAACTTTTAGAATTTTCATTTTTTGACCAGAACGACAGCCCCGGGGGTTATAAACATGTTGATATGGATGTGATTTTTTTTCTGACTGCGGTTTCAAAACCATGCACCAGAATCCACTTCTTTCAACTCAGTAATACATTTTGGATGTGTACCTAGAGTTTAAAGCAGAAAAACAGGAACTTTTAGAATTTTCATTTTTTGACCAAAACGACAGCCCCGGGAGTTATAAAAATGTTGATATATATGTGATTTTTTTTTCTGACTGCGGTTTCAAAACCATGCACCAGAATCCACTTCTTTCAAGTCAGTAATACATTTTGGATGTGTACCTAGAGTTTAAAGCAGAAAAAACTGAACTTTTAGAATTTTCATTTTTTGACCAAAACGACAGCCCCGGGGGTTATAAACATGTTGATATGGTTTTGATTTTTTTTCTGACTGCGGTTTCAAAACCATGCACCAGAATGCACTTCTTTCAAGTCAGTAATACATTTTGGATGTGTAGCTAGAGTTTAAAGCAGAAAAACAGGAACTTTTAGAATTTTCATTTTTTGACCAGAACGACAGCCCCGGGGGTTATAAACATGTTGATATGGATGTGATTTTTTTTCTGACTGCGGTTTCAAAACCATGCACCAGAATCCACTTCTTTCAACTCAGTAATACATTTTGGATGTGTACCTAGAGTTTAAAGCAGAAAAACAGGAACTTTTAGAATTTTCATTTTTTTGACCAAAACGACAGCCCCGGGGGTTATAAACATGTTGATATGGATGTGATTTTTTTTCTGACTGCGGTTTCAAAACCATGCACCAGAATCCACTTCTTAAAACTCAGTAATACATTTTGGATGTGTACCTAGAGTTTAAAGCAGAAAAACAGGAACTTTTAGAATTTTCATTTTTTTGACCAAAACGACAGCCCCGGGGGTTATAAACATGTTGATATGGATGTGATTTTTTTTTCTGACTGCGGTTTCAAAACCATGCACCAGAATCCACTTCTTTCAACTCAGTAATACATTTTGGATGTGTACCTAGAGTTTAAAGCAGAAAAACAGGAACTTTTAGAATTTTCATTTTTTGACCAAAACGACAGCCCCGGGAGTTATAAAAATGTTGATATATATGTGATTTTTTTTCCTGACTGCGGTTTCAAAACCATGCAACAGAATCCACTTCTTTCAAGTCAGTAATACATTTTGGATGTGTACCTAGAGTTTAAAGCAGAAAAAACTGAACTTTTAGAATTTTCATTTTTTGACCAAAACGACAGCCCCGGGGGTTATAAACATGTTGATATGGTTGTGATTTTTTTTCTGACTGCGGTTTCAAAACCATGCACCAGAATGCACTTATTTCAAGTCAGTAATACATTTTGGATGTGTACCTAGAGTTTAAAGCAGAAAAACAGGAACTTTTAGAATTTTCATTTTTTGACCAGAACGACAGCCCCGGGGGTTATAAACATGTTGATATGGATGTGATTTTTTTTCTGACTGCGGTTTCAAAACCATGCACCAGAATCCACTTCTTTCAACTCAGTAATACATTTTGGATGTGTACCTAGAGTTTAAAGCAGAAAAATAGGAACTTTTAGAATTTTCATTTTTTGACCAAAACGACAGCCCCGGGAGTTATAAAAATGTTGATATATATGTGATTTTTTTTTCTGACTGCGGTTTCAAAACCATGCACCAGAATCCACTTCTTTCAAGTCAGTAATACATTTTGGATGTGTACCTAGAGTTTAAAGCAGAAAAAACTGAACTTTTAGAATTTTCATTTTTTGACCAAAACGACAGCCCCGGGGGTTATAAACATGTTGATATGGTTGTGATTTTTTTTCTGACTGCGGTTTCAAAACCATGCACCAGAATGCACTTCTTTCAAGTCAGTAATACATTTTGGATGTGTACCTAGAGTTTAAAGCAGAAAAACAGGAACTTTTAGAATTTTCATTTTTTGACCAGAACGACAGCCCCGGGGGTTATAAACATGTTGATATGGATGTGATTTTTTTTCTGACTGCGGTTTCAAAACCATGCACCAGAATCCACTTCTTAAAACTCAGTAATACATTTTGGATGTGTACCTAGAGTTTAAAGCAGAAAAACAGGAACTTTTAGAATTTTCATTTTTTTGACCAAAACGACAGCCCCGGGGGTTATAAACATGTTGATATGGATGTTATTTTTTTTTCTGACTGCGGTTTCAAAACCATGCACCAGAATCCACTTCTTTCAACTCAGTAATACATTTTGGATGTGTACCTAGAGTTTAAAGCAGAAAAACAGGAACTTTTAGAATTTTCATTTTTTGACCAAAACGACAGCCCCGGGAGTTATAAAAATGTTGATATATATGTGATTTTTTTTTCTGACTGCGGTTTCAAAACCATGCACCAGAATCCACTTCTTTCAAGTCAGTAATACATTTTGGATGTGTACCTAGAGTTTAAAGCAGAAAAAACTGAACTTTTAGAGGTACTTATGTAGTAACTGGGCTGCCGATTTTGAAATCGGGTCCATCGCATCGCATCGCACCCGATTAAATCGCATGCGATGCGATGCGATGCGATGCGATGCGATGGACCCGATTTTTCCATAGGATTCAATGTTAAAATGGACTGAGTCCATTTTAACATGGAATTCAATGGGAAAAAGGGGTCCTTTTCATACCCCTACTATCCAAGTGGGCATGGAGTTGGATATAAACCTGTGGCGAGCGTAGCGAGCCACCGAGCCCGAAGCGTGGCGAGCGTAGCGAGCCCCGCGAGGGGACACAGAATACCGTCCCCTCGCGGGGCTCGCTTCGCTCGCCACGCTTCGGGCTCGGTGGCTCGCTACGCTCGCCACAGGTTTATATCCAACTCCATGCCCACTTGGATAGTAGGGGTATGAAAAGGACCCCTTTTTCCCATTGAATTCCATGTTAAAATGGACTCAGTCCATTTTAACATTGAATCCTATGGAAAAATCGGGTCATCGCATCGCATCGCATCGCATCGTATGCGATGCGATGCGATATCGCATCGCATCGCATCTGATTGTATGCCTTAACTTAAGGCATACAATCAAAAAATCGGCAGCCCAGATACTACATAAGTACCCTTTTAGAATTTTCATTTTTTGACCAAAACGACAGCCCCGGGGGTTATAAACATGTTGATATGGTTGTGATTTTTTTTCTGACTGCGGTTTCAAAACCATGCACCAGAATGCACTTCTTTCAAGTCAGTAATACATTTTGGATGTGTACCTAGAGTTTAAAGCAGAAAAACAGGAACTTTTAGAATTTTCATTTTTTTACCAGAACGACAGCCCCGGGGGTTATAAACATGTTGATATGGATGTGATTTTTTTTCTGACTGCGGTTTCAAAACCATGCACCAGAATCCACTTCTTTCAACTCAGTAATACATTTTGGATGTGTACCTAGAGTTTAAAGCAGAAAAATAGGAACTTTTAGAATTTTCATTTTTTGACCAAAACGACAGCCCCGGGAGTTATAAAAATGTTGATATATATGTGATTTTTTTTTCTGACTGCGGTTTCAAAACCATGCACCAGAATCCACTTCTTTCAACTCAGTAATACATTTTGGATGTGTACCTAGAGTTTAAAGCAGAAAAAACTGAACTTTTAGAATTTTCATTTTTTGACCAAAACGACAGCCCCGGGGGTTATAAACATGTTGATATGGTTGTGATTTTTTTTCTGACTGCGGTTTCAAAACCATGCACCAGAATCCACTTCTTTCAAGTCAGTAATACATTTTGGATGTGTACCTAGAGTTTAAAGCAGAAAAACAGGAACTTTTAGAATTTTCATTTTTTGACCAGAACGACAGCCCCGGGAGTTATAAAAATGTTGATATATATGTGATTTTTTTTTCTGACTGCGGTTTCAAAACCATGCACCAGAATCCACTTCTTTCAAGTCAGTAATACATTTTGGATGTGTACCTAGAGTTTAAAGCAGAAAAAACTGAACTTTTAGAATTTTCATTTTTTGACCAAAACGACAGCCCCGGGGGTTATAAACATGTTGATATGGTTGTGATTTTTTTTCTGACTGCGGTTTCAAAACCATGCACCAGAATGCACTTCTTTCAAGTCAGTAATACATTTTGGATGTGTACCTAGAGTTTAAAGCAGAAAAACAGGAACTTTTAGAATTTTCATTTTTTGACCAGAACGACAGCCCCGGGGGTTATAAACATGTTGATATGGATGTGATTTTTTTTCTGACTGCGGTTTCAAAACCATGCACCAGAATCCACTTCTTAAAACTCAGTAATACATTTTGGATGTGTACCTAGAGTTTAAAGCAGAAAAACAGGAACTTTTAGAATTTTCATTTTTTTGACCAAAACGACAGCCCCGGGGGTTATAAACATGTTGATATGGATGTTATTTTTTTTTCTGACTGCGGTTTCAAAACCATGCACCAGAATCCACTTCTTTCAACTCAGTAATACATTTTGGATGTGTACCTAGAGTTTAAAGCAGAAAAACAGGAACTTTTAGAATTTTCATTTTTTGACCAAAACGACAGCCCCGGGAGTTATAAAAATGTTGATATATATGTGATTTTTTTTTCTGACTGCGGTTTCAAAACCATGCACCAGAATCCACTTCTTTCAAGTCAGTAATACATTTTGGATGTGTACCTAGAGTTTAAAGCAGAAAAAACTGAACTTTTAGAGGTACTTATGTAGTAACTGGGCTGCCGATTTTGAAATCGGGTCCATCGCATCGCATCGCACCCGATTAAATCGCATGCGATGCGATGCGATGCGATGCGATGCGATGGACCCGATTTTTCCATAGGATTCAATGTTAAAATGGACTGAGTCCATTTTAACATGGAATTCAATGGGAAAAAGGGGTCCTTTTCATACCCCTACTATCCAAGTGGGCATGGAGTTGGATATAAACCTGTGGCGAGCGTAGCGAGCCACCGAGCCCGAAGCGTGGCGAGCGTAGCGAGCCCCGCGAGGGGACACAGAATACCGTCCCCTCGCGGGGCTCGCTTCGCTCGCCACGCTTCGGGCTCGGTGGCTCGCTACGCTCGCCACAGGTTTATATCCAACTCCATGCCCACTTGGATAGTAGGGGTATGAAAAGGACCCCTTTTTCCCATTGAATTCCATGTTAAAATGGACTCAGTCCATTTTAACATTGAATCCTATGGAAAAATCGGGTCATCGCATCGCATCGCATCGCATCGCATCGTATGCGATGCGATGCGATATCGCATCGCATCGCATCTGATTGTATGCCTTAACTTAAGGCATACAATCAAAAAATCGGCAGCCCAGATACTACATAAGTACCCTTTTAGAATTTTCATTTTTTGACCAAAACGACAGCCCCGGGGGTTATAAACATGTTGATATGGTTGTGATTTTTTTTCTGACTGCGGTTTCAAAACCATGCACCAGAATGCACTTCTTTCAAGTCAGTAATACATTTTGGATGTGTACCTAGAGTTTAAAGCAGAAAAACAGGAACTTTTAGAATTTTCATTTTTTTACCAGAACGACAGCCCCGGGGGTTATAAACATGTTGATATGGATGTGATTTTTTTTCTGACTGCGGTTTCAAAACCATGCACCAGAATCCACTTCTTTCAACTCAGTAATACATTTTGGATGTGTACCTAGAGTTTAAAGCAGAAAAATAGGAACTTTTAGAATTTTCATTTTTTGACCAAAACGACAGCCCCGGGAGTTATAAAAATGTTGATATATATGTGATTTTTTTTTCTGACTGCGGTTTCAAAACCATGCACCAGAATCCACTTCTTTCAACTCAGTAATACATTTTGGATGTGTACCTAGAGTTTAAAGCAGAAAAAAACTGAACTTTTAGAATTTTCATTTTTTGACCAAAACGACAGCCCCGGGGGTTATAAACATGTTGATATGGTTGTGATTTTTTTTCTGACTGCGGTTTCAAAACCATGCACCAGAATGCACTTCTTTCAAGTCAGTAATACATTTTGGATGTGTACCTAGAGTTTAAAGCAGAAAAACAGGAACTTTTAGAATTTTCATTTTTTGACCAGAACGACAGCCCCGGGGGTTATAAACATGTTGATATGGATGTGATTTTTTTTCTGACTGCGGTTTCAAAACCATGCACCAGAATCCACTTCTTTCAACTCAGTAATACATTTTGGATGTGTACCTAGAGTTTAAAGCAGAAAAAACTGAACTTTTAGAATTTTCATTTTTTGACCAAAACGACAGCCCCGGGGGTTATAAACATGTTGATATGGTTGTGATTTTTTTTCTGACTGCGGTTTCAAAACCATGCACCAGAATCCACTTCTTTCAAGTCAGTAATACATTTTGGATGTGTACCTAGAGTTTAAAGCAGAAAAACAGGAACTTTTAGAATTTTCATTTTTTGACCAGAACGACAGCCCCGGGAGTTATAAAAATGTTGATATATATGTGATTTTTTTTTCTGACTGCGGTTTCAAAACCATGTACCAGAATCCACTTCTTTCAAGTCAGTAATACATTTTGGATGTGTACCTAGAGTTTAAAGCAGAAAAAACTGAACTTTTAGAATTTTCATTTTTTGACCAAAACGACAGCCCCGGGGGTTATAAACATGTTGATATGGTTGTGATTTTTTTTCTGACTGCGGTTTCAAAACCATGCACCAGAATGCACTTCTTTCAAGTCAGTAATACATTTTGGATGTGTACCTAGAGTTTAAAGCAGAAAAACAGGAACTTTTAGAATTTTCATTTTTTGACCAGAACGACAGCCCCGGGGGTTATAAACATGTTGATATGGATGTGATTTTTTTTCTGACTGCGGTTTCAAAACCATGCACCAGAATCCACTTCTTAAAACTCAGTAATACATTTTGGATGTGTACCTAGAGTTTAAAGCAGAAAAACAGGAACTTTTAGAATTTTCATTTTTTTGACCAAAACGACAGCCCCGGGGGTTATAAACATGTTGATATGGATGTGATTTTTTTTCTGACTGCGGTTTCAAAACCATGCACCAGAATCCACTTCTTTCAACTCAGTAATACATTTTGGATGTGTACCTAGAGTTTAAAGCAGAAAAACAGGAACTTTTAGAATTTTAATTTTTTGACCAAAACGACATCCCCGGGAGTTATAAAAATGTTGATATATATGTGATTTTTTTTTCTGACTGCGGTTTCAAAACCATGCACCAGAATCCACTTCTTTCAAGTCAGTAATACATTTTGGATGTGTACCTAGAGTTTAAAGCAGAAAAAACTGAACTTTTAGAATTTTCATTTTTTGACCAAAACGACAGCCCCGGGGGTTATAAACATGTTGATATGGTTGTGATTTTTTTTCTGACTGCGGTTTCAAAACCATGCACCAGAATGCACTTCTTTCAAGTCAGTAATACATTTTGGATGTGTACCTAGAGTTTAAAGCAGAAAAACAGGAACTTTTAGAATTTTCATTTTTTGACCAGAACGACAGCCCCGGGGGTTATAAACATGTTGATATGGATGTGATTTTTTTTCTGACTGCGGTTTCAAAACCATGCACCAGAATCCACTTCTTTCAACTCAGTAATACATTTTGGATGTGTACCTAGAGTTTAAAGCAGAAAAATAGGAACTTTTAGAATTTTCATTTTTTGACCAAAACGACAGCCCCGGGAGTTATAAAAATGTTGATATATATGTGATTTTTTTTTCTGACTGCGGTTTCAAAACCATGCACCAGAATCCACTTCTTTCAACTCAGTAATACATTTTGGATGTGTACCTAGAGTTTAAAGCAGAAAAAAACTGAACTTTTAGAATTTTCATTTTTTGACCAAAACGACAGCCCCGGGGATTATAAACATGTTGATATGGTTGTGATTTTTTTTCTGACTGCGGTTTCAAAACCATGCACCAGAATGCACTTCTTTCAAGTCAGTAATACATTTTGGATGTGTACCTAGAGTTTAATGCAGAAAAACAGGAACTTTTAGAATTTTCATTTTTTGACCAGAACGACAGCCCCGGGGGTTATAAACATGTTGATATGGATGTGATTTTTTTTCTGACTGCGGTTTCAAAACCATGCACCAGAATCCACTTCTTTCAAGTCAGTAATACATTTTGGATGTGTACCTAGAGTTTAAAGCAGAAAAAACTGAACTTTTAGAATTTTCATTTTTTGACCAAAACGACAGCCCCGGGGGTTATAAACATGTTGATATGGTTGTGATTTTTTTTCTGACTGCGGTTTCAAAACCATGCACCAGAATGCACTTCTTTCAAGTCAGTAATACATTTTGGATGTGTACCTAGAGTTTAAAGCAGAAAAACAGGAACTTTTAGAATTTTCATTTTTTGACCAGAACGACAGCCCCGGGGGTTATAAACATGTTGATATGGATGTGATTTTTTTTCTGACTGCGGTTTCAAAACCATGCACCAGAATCCACTTCTTAAAACTCAGTAATACATTTTGGATGTGTACCTAGAGTTTAAAGCAGAAAAACAGGAACTTTTAGAATTTTCATTTTTTTGACCAAAACGACAGCCCCGGGGGTTATAAACATGTTGATATGGATGTGATTTTTTTTCTGACTGCGGTTTCAAAACCATGCACCAGAATCCACTTCTTTCAACTCAGTAATACATTTTGGATGTGTACCTAGAGTTTAAAGCAGAAAAACAGGAACTTTTAGAATTTTCATTTTTTGACCAGAACGACAGCCCCGGGGGTTATAAACATGTTGATATGGATGTGATTTTTTTTCTGACTGCGGTTTCAAAACCATGCACCAGAATCCACTTCTTTCAACTCAGTAATACATTTTGGATGTGTACCTAGAGTTTAAAGCAGAAAAATAGGAACTTTTAGAATTTTCATTTTTTGACCAAAACGACAGCCCCGGGAGTTATAAAAATGTTGATATATATGTGATTTTTTTTTCTGACTGCGGTTTCAAAACCATGCACCAGAATCCACTTCTTTCAAGTCAGTAATACATTTTGGATGTGTACCTAGAGTTTAAAGCAGAAAAAACTGAACTTTTAGAATTTTCATTTTTTGACCAAAACGACAGCCCCGGGGGTTATAAACATGTTGATATGGTTGTGATTTTTTTTCTGACTGCGGTTTCAAAACCATGCACCAGAATGCACTTCTTTCAAGTCAGTAATACATTTTGGATGTGTACCTAGAGTTTAAAGCAGAAAAACAGGAACTTTTAGAATTTTCATTTTTTGACCAGAACGACAGCCCCGGGGGTTATAAACATGTTGATATGGATGTGATTTTTTTTCTGACTGCGGTTTCAAAACCATGCACCAGAATCCACTTCTTAAAACTCAGTAATACATTTTGGATGTGTACCTAGAGTTTAAAGCAGAAAAACAGGAACTTTTAGAATTTTCATTTTTTTGACCAAAACGACAGCCCCGGGGGTTATAAACATGTTGATATGGATGTTATTTTTTTTTCTGACTGCGGTTTCAAAACCATGCACCAGAATCCACTTCTTTCAACTCAGTAATACATTTTGGATGTGTACCTAGAGTTTAAAGCAGAAAAACAGGAACTTTTAGAATTTTAATTTTTTGACCAAAACGACAGCCCCGGGAGTTATAAAAATGTTGATATATATGTGATTTTTTTTTCTGACTGCGGTTTCAAAACCATGCACCAGAATCCACTTCTTTCAAGTCAGTAATACATTTTGGATGTGTACCTAGAGTTTAAAGCAGAAAAAAACTGAACTTTTAGAATTTTCATTTTTTGACCAAAACGACAGCCCCGGGGGTTATAAACATGTTGATATGGTTGTGATTTTTTTTCTGACTGCGGTTTCAAAACCATGCACCAGAATGCACTTCTTTCAAGTCAGTAATACATTTTGGATGTGTACCTAGAGTTTAAAGCAGAAAAACAGGAACTTTTAGAATTTTCATTTTTTTACCAGAACGACAGCCCCGGGGGTTATAAACATGTTGATATGGATGTGATTTTTTTTCTGACTGCGGTTTCAAAACCATGCACCAGAATCCACTTCTTTCAACTCAGTAATACATTTTGGATGTGTACCTAGAGTTTAAAGCAGAAAAATAGGAACTTTTAGAATTTTCATTTTTTGACCAAAACGACAGCCCCGGGAGTTATAAAAATGTTGATATATATGTGATTTTTTTTTCTGACTGCGGTTTCAAAACCATGCACCAGAATCCACTTCATTCAACTCAGTAATACATTTTGGATGTGTACCTAGAGTTTAAAGCAGAAAAAAACTGAACTTTTAGAATTTTCATTTTTTGACCAAAACGACAGCCCCGGGGGTTATAAACATGTTGATATGGTTGTGATTTTTTTTCTGACTGCGGTTTCAAAACCATGCACCAGAATGCACTTCTTTCAAGTCAGTAATACATTTTGGATGTGTACCTAGAGTTTAAAGCAGAAAAACAGGAACTTTTAGAATTTTCATTTTTTGACCAGAACGACAGCCCCGGGGGTTATAAACATGTTGATATGGATGTGATTTTTTTTCTGACTGCGGTTTCAAAACCATGCACCAGAATCCACTTCTTTCAACTCAGTAATACATTTTGGATGTGTACCTAGAGTTTAAAGCAGAAAAAACTGAACTTTTAGAATTTTCATTTTTTGACCAAAACGACAGCCCCGGGGGTTATAAACATGTTGATATGGTTGTGATTTTTTTTCTGACTGCGGTTTCAAAACCATGCACCAGAATCCACTTCTTTCAAGTCAGTAATACATTTTGGATGTGTACCTAGAGTTTAAAGCAGAAAAACAGGAACTTTTAGAATTTTCATTTTTTGACCAGAACGACAGCCCCGGGAGTTATAAAAATGTTGATATATATGTGATTTTTTTTTCTGACTGCGGTTTCAAAACCATGTACCAGAATCCACTTCTTTCAAGTAAGTAATACATTTTGGATGTGTACCTAGAGTTTAAAGCAGAAAAAACTGAACTTTTAGAATTTTCATTTTTTGACCAAAACGACAGCCCCGGGGGTTATAAACATGTTGATATGGTTGTGATTTTTTTTCTGACTGCGGTTTCAAAACCATGCACCAGAATGCACTTCTTTCAAGTCAGTAATACATTTTGGATGTGTACCTAGAGTTTAAAGCAGAAAAACAGGAACTTTTAGAATTTTCATTTTTTGACCAGAACGACAGCCCCGGGGGTTATAAACATGTTGATATGGATGTGATTTTTTTTCTGACTGCGGTTTCAAAACCATGCACCAGAATCCACTTCTTAAAACTCAGTAATACATTTTGGATGTGTACCTAGAGTTTAAAGCAGAAAAACAGGAACTTTTAGAATTTTCATTTTTTTGACCAAAACGACAGCCCCGGGGGTTATAAACATGTTGATATGGATGTGATTTTTTTTTCTGACTGCGGTTTCAAAACCATGCACCAGAATCCACTTCTTTCAACTCAGTAATACATTTTGGATGTGTACCTAGAGTTTAAAGCAGAAAAACAGGAACTTTTAGAATTTTAATTTTTTGACCAAAACGACAGCCCCGGGAGTTATAAAAATGTTGATATATATGTGATTTTTTTTTCTGACTGCGGTTTCAAAACCATGCACCAGAATCCACTTCTTTCAAGTCAGTAATACATTTTGGATGTGTACCTAGAGTTTAAAGCAGAAAAAACTGAACTTTTAGAATTTTCATTTTTTGACCAAAACGACAGCCCCGGGGGTTATAAACATGTTGATATGGTTGTGATTTTTTTTCTGACTGCGGTTTCAAAACCATGCACCAGAATGCACTTCTTTCAAGTCAGTAATACATTTTGGATGTGTACCTAGAGTTTAAAGCAGAAAAACAGGAACTTTTAGAATTTTCATTTTTTGACCAGAACGACAGCCCCGGGGGTTATAAACATGTTGATATGGATGTGATTTTTTTTCTGACTGCGGTTTCAAAACCATGCACCAGAATCCACTTCTTTCAAGTCAGTAATACATTTTGGATGTGTACCTAGAGTTTAAAGCAGAAAAACAGGAACTTTTAGAATTTTCATTTTTTGACCAGAACGACAGCCCCGGGGGTTATAAACATGTTGATATGGATGTGATTTTTTTTCTGACTGCGGTTTCAAAACCATGCACCAGAATCCACTTCTTAAAACTCAGTAATACATTTTGGATGTGTACCTAGAGTTTAAAGCAGAAAAACAGGAACTTTTAGAATTTTCATTTTTTTGACCAAAACGACAGCCCCGGGGGTTATAAACATGTTGATATGGATGTGATTTTTTTTCTGACTGCGGTTTCAAAACCATGCACCAGAATCCACTTCTTTCAACTCAGTAATACATTTTGGATGTGTACCTAGAGTTTAAAGCAGAAAAACAGGAACTTTTAGAATTTTCATTTTTTGACCAAAACGACAGCCCCGGGAGTTATAAAAATGTTGATATATATGTGATTTTTTTTTCTGACTGCGGTTTCAAAACCATGCACCAGAATCCACTTCTTTCAAGTCAGTAATACATTTTGGATGTGTACCTAGAGTTTAAAGCAGAAAAAACTGAACTTTTAGAATTTTCATTTTTTGACCAAAACGACAGCCCCGGGGGTTATAAACATGTTGATATGGTTGTGATTTTTTTTCTGACTGCGGTTTCAAAACCATGCACCAGAATGCACTTCTTTCAAGTCAGTAATACATTTTGGATGTGTACCTAGAGTTTAAAGCAGAAAAACAGGAACTTTTAGAATTTTCATTTTTTGACCAGAACGACAGCCCCGGGGGTTATAAACATGTTGATATGGATGTGATTTTTTTTCTGACTGCGGTTTCAAAACCATGCACCAGAATCCACTTCTTTCAACTCAGTAATACATTTTGGATGTGTACCTAGAGTTTAAAGCAGAAAAACAGGAACTTTTAGAATTTTCATTTTTTGACCAAAACGACAGCCCCGGGAGTTATAAAAATGTTGATATATATGTGATTTTTTTTTCTGACTGCGGTTTCAAAACCATGCACCAGAATCCACTTCTTTCAAGTCAGTAATACATTTTGGATGTGTACCTAGAGTTTAAAGCAGAAAAAACTGAACTTTTAGAATTTTCATTTTTTGACCAAAACGACAGCCCCGGGGGTTATAAACATGTTGATATGGTTGTGATTTTTTTTCTGACTGCGGTTTCAAAACCATGCACCAGAATGCACTTCTTTCAAGTCAGTAATACATTTTGGATGTGTACCTAGAGTTTAAAGCAGAAAAACAGGAACTTTTAGAATTTTCATTTTTTGACCAGAACGACAGCCCCGGGGGTTATAAACATGTTGATATGGATGTGATTTTTTTTCTGACTGCGGTTTCAAAACCATGCACCAGAATCCACTTCTTTCAACTCAGTAATACATTTTGGATGTGTACCTAGAGTTTAAAGCAGAAAAACAGGAACTTTTAGAATTTTCATTTTTTGACCAAAACGACAGCCCCGGGAGTTATAAAAATGTTGATATATATGTGATTTTTTTTTCTGACTGCGGTTTCAAAACCATGCACCAGAATGCACTTCTTTCAAGTCAGTAATACATTTTGGATGTGTACCTAGAGTTTAAAGCAGAAAAAACTGAACTTTTAGAATTTAAATTTTTTGACCAAAACGACAGCCCCGGGGGTTATAAACATGTTGATATGGTTGTGATTTTTTTTCTGACTGCGGTTTCAAAACCATGCACCAGAATGCACTTCTTTCAAGTCAGTAATACATTTTGGATGTGTACCTAGAGTTTAAAGCAGAAAAACAGGAACTTTTAGAATTTTCATTTTTTGACCAGAACGACAGCCCCGGGGGTTATAAACATGTTGATATGGATGTGATTTTTTTTCTGACTGCGGTTTCAAAACCATGCACCAGAATCCACTTCTTTCAACTCAGTAATACATTTTGGATGTGTACCTAGAGTTTAAAGCAGAAAAATAGGAACTTTTAGAATTTTCATTTTTTGACCAAAACGACAGCCCCGGGAGTTATAAAAATGTTGATATATATGTGATTTTTTTTTCTGACTGCGGTTTCAAAACCATGCACCAGAATCCACTTCTTTCAAGCCAGTAATACATTTTGGATGTGTACCTAGAGTTTAAAGCAGAAAAAACTGAACTTTTAGAATTTTCATTTTTTGACCAAAACGACAGCCCCGGGGGTTATAAACATGTTGATATGGTTGTGATTTTTTTTCTGACTGCGGTTTCAAAACCATGCACCAGAATGCACTTCTTTCAAGTCAGTAATACATTTTGGATGTGTACCTAGAGTTTAAAGCAGAAAAACAGGAACTTTTAGAATTTTCATTTTTTGACCAGAACGACAGCCCCGGGGGTTATAAGGGGAGCTGAAGGCTGCTTAAGCCTGAGGCAAGATAAGAGCCCTGACTTAGGGTCAGTGAAAGTTCAGGCAGTGAAAAAACTCTGGTCAGTTTTTCTGCCTAGTGATAAGGTTGGCAGAAGTAGTTAGCCTATCAGGAGTTAAGGGGGAGGGTACATTATAGCACTACTTAAGCCCTAGGGATCATGTGACCTCCACCTTCTTACCTTTGGAAGTGCTGGATCCTGTGGGCTCCTGCGCAGATCTGGTGAGTGTTAAATCTTCTTTACCTCTTTGAATTTAAATATGCCCAGGCCACGTCGCTCTGCTCCCCCTCCCCGCCGGCTGGTGGACGCTGCCAGGCCCCTTGCGGGGTACAGGCGGCCCAGGGTGAGAGTAGTGGGCGCGGAGGATAGGGATGAGGCTTTGCCTGCCCTCTCCGTGAACCAGGTTGATTGTGTGGTTTGGGAAGCATCTCCCCCCTCTCCCGCTCTGGCGCTGGCTGGGGTGTCAGGGTCGGGCATGGAGCAGGCCGGGAGCCTGGTGAGCGCCCGGCCGGAGGTGTCAGTGGCTGGTGGGTTGGGGGAGTCGGCTCCCCAGGCGGGGAGCGTTGCGGCAGCAGTGGGGCAGGACGCGGCGCTGGCTAGCGCGCGCCCTGCTCCGGAGTCGGGTGACGCGGCGGGGTCACTGGCGGGCGTGAGGGGGATGCCGGCTCTCCTGGCGGGGAGCGCTCCGGGTACAGAGATGCAGGGCGCGTCGCTGGCTAGCGCGCGCCCTGCTTTAACGATGGGTGACGCGGCGGTGATGACGCCGGCGCCTGCTGAGGGAGGCGCCGGGCAAGTCGCGCAGGCCTCGGCTCTAGCGAGCGCGAGGTCTGACGCGGGGAGACAGGCGGCGGGGAATCCCTCACAGCCGGCTGAGGCTCGGGGGTCCCCGGCGCTGCTGCAGCAGCACATGCAGGAGGCAGGACAGGGGGCTGCAAATGTACAGTTGCCTTCCCTTGCGGGGAGCAACTTGAGTGTTATAATAAATGCTGATGCTGGGGGTGAGGCAGTGTTTGGGGAAGGGGGGGGACGGGCGGGGGTGGCAAAACAGTGCTGGGTATGAGAGGAGCAGGCAGCACCTCTGTGGGTGTGAGTGTTTCTGGGTTCGCAGATGGTGGTCCTGGTTTCAGGGGTGTGGGTAGCTTCAGACCCCAATATATAGTGGGAATGGGGGGGAGTGTTTTGGCTCCCCCTAATTCTGGGGCCAGCCAGGGGTTTCTACCCGAATCAGGGCCTAGGTGGATGGGGCCCAGTGCTATGATGGGGCAAGGGGGTGGTGCACCAGCGCCACCTGTAGGGGTAGGGGTGGCAGGAAACGTTTTTTATGCCAGTAGTTCTGTGGCCACTTCTGTGCAAATGCGGGCACCTGTAACAAGTGGTTACCCGGGTTTTCCCTCAGGGGGGGGGGGGGGTTTCATCTTCAGCGGCCTGGCAGGGGGCTCATTCCTTCTCAATGCCTCAGGTTTCCCCCATGTTTGGTTGGCAGGGTCAGTGGCCCTCCCATAGCTCTCCATATTTTCAGTCTCACATGGGGGGTAGTGGGCAAGGGATGTTGTCACAGGGGGCCCACTTTAGGCCTGTGTTTCCCCCGGGTTATGGTGTTCCACAGAGAGCAGGGTACCAGCCGGGGCCCATGGCACAGACAATGTGGGGGCCCATGGTTTCACAGGGGTACAGCTCACCCAGTTCAACGGGCAGTGTTTGGGATCAGGGGTCAAGTTATTCAGGTTTCTGGCAGCCTCAGATGGGTCAGGGTTACGGGTGTTCCCCGGGAGCGGGGGTGGTGGGGGGGTTCCCCCAAACATCGCGGGAAAATGGCAACCAATTCAGGCTTACACATCAACAGCGGTTCCCGCGGTCAGGTGCTTGTGAAGTTTTCCCTCCTACCCCGGCGGAGGCTTCGGCCCCAGTCGTGGCCGAAGGGGGTAGTGTTGTTTCTTCCCCCCCCCTTCTCTTGTTGTGTCTTCACAGGCGAGTGCGGGTGCAGGAACGACAATGGCATCCAGGAGGAGAAGTCGGGAAGTCAGAACAGAGACAAGGACAGCCCCTGAAACGTCTGCAGCAGTTTCCCGGTCGGCCGTTGCGGCTGACGAAGCTCCAAGGACATCAGGCACGGGTGAGTGTGCGGTTCATTCATCTTGCGATTCCACAGATAGCGACACCAGCAGCGTGGGGTCGGATTCCCCTCGGCGCCAGCGTAAGTTAGCCAGGATGATTGCGCGTCAGGTAGCTAAGGTTACCACAAAGGACAAGCCTGTGGGTGCAAGCGCTGCTCCTCCTCCTGCGGAGCCACCCCGGTTCACCGAAATGGTTCACTGTGCGAACACAGCGGTCGCCAGGGGCATCTGTAAGAGGATGAGGGAAAAGATTAGAAAGGGGAAATATGTGGATATTTTTACACTGACTGATGATATGAAGCAGGCTTTTGAGAAGGCGAAAAAGGCCGATGGAATAGGGGAAAATGCTTTTAGAAATTTTCACCAGTGGCTGAAAGGGTTTTTAGTTTTTGCAGCCTGTTATGCTGAGACGAGGGTGGCAGAATACCCCAATCTTATCAAATATTTGTTTCTGGTACACGAGATGTATTTGAAGACAAAGGGTTATTCCTGGCGGGAGTATGACGAAAAGTTTCGTCGCAAGCAGGACGGGAACGGGGTGTTGCCCATGGGGTTTAAGGATGTTGAGGTCTGGTTGGAGGTCACCCAGCAGACCAGGCCTTTGGGTGAGGGTTCGGGGAAAAAGGTGGCGGTGACGCAAGCTCAATCCCCCAAGGTAGCGGGTAAGGGCAAGTGTTTCGCTTATAATGAGGGAAAATGCAACAAGGGGGCGAATTGTCGTTTTCGCCACTCCTGCAGAGTGTGCGGGTCCAGTCACCCAGCAAAGGATTGCACCGCAGCCCCATCTTCCAAGGCAGGTGATGCCAGTGATGCCACTGGAAGTCACAAGTAAGGCCCCTTCGCCTATAGTGGTGGCTGAGTTAGGCAAGTGGCTTAGGAGCTACCCAGATCGTGAGGCTGCCAGTTTTTTGTTTAATGGTTTTCGCTCGGGTTTCCAGTTGCCGATAGAAGGTTCTGTGCATGTTGTTTCGGTTAGGAACTTAAAGTCGGCTAGGGATTTTCCTCTCATTGTCCGCCAGAAAGTGGACGCGGAAATAGTGTTAGGGCGTATGTGCGGTCCATATGCGGTACCGCCAATACAGGGTTTGTGCATTTCCCCGGTAGGTGTGGTACCCAAGAGCACCCCGGGAAAGTTCAGGTTGATCCAACACCTATCTCACCCCTACGGTGGGTCGGTTAATGATGCCATACCGGAAGATCTGTGCAGGGTCAGGTACCAGTTATTCGAGGAGGCCTTGCAGTTAGTGAGTCAGGACGGGAGCAAAGTTTGTGAGAAGTTATTGGAAGTTACTGAGAGGGTTTTTAGAGCGCTAGGGGTTCCCATAGCGGAAGGGAAGACAGAGGGTCCAACACATTGCCTCAGTTACCTGGGAATTGAAATCGATTCTCAGGCGGGATGCTGCCGTCTCCCGGCGGACAAGGTGCAGAAGCTGTTGGGACTCATTGAGGACTGCTTGGGTAAGCGGAAAGTGCGGTTAAAACAGGTACAGTCCTTATTGGGATCTTTCAACTTTGCGTGCAGAATCATACCCATGGGTCGTGTGTTTTGTCGCAAATTGGAACGTGCAACAGCGGGTGTTGCACGGCTTCATCATTCGGTTTACCTTTCCAGGGAAATCAGGGAGGATTTAAAGGTGTGGGCCTCTTTTCTGGTTTCTTTCAACAGGGTGGTGTTGTGGCCTGTACCTCCTTGCTACAACAGTGCGTTGCAGTTATTTACGGATGCGTCAGGCAGTTGTGGGTTCGGGGCCTTTTTCAGGTTAGAATGGTGTGTTTCGGGTTGGCCAAAGTCCTGGGTGGATAGGGGCTTTACTAGGAATATGCTGTTGTTGGAGTTGTTTCCCATTGTGGTGTACCTGGTGTTGTGGGCCCGCGATCTGGCTGACAGGCAGGTAGTTTTTCGGTGCGACAACATGGGGGTGGTGCACGCGATAAACAATCAGAGGAGTTCATGCCCGTTCACCTTGCGGCTGCTCAGGCATCTAGTATTGCAGTGTTTGCGTTTTAATATTAATTTCTCTGCCAGTCATGTGCCAGGCATAGATAATAACATTGCGGATGCATTGTCCCGTTTCCAATGGGAGAGGTTCCGGGAATTGGTACCCGGGGCGTCTCCAGTGGGTTTGACATGCCCGCCTTATGTCTGGCAGATCATCGAACCGGGTTAGTGGGGCTGGCCAGAAACGCTCTGGCTCCTTCCACACAAAGGGCATATGATGCAGCATGGAGGGATTGGCAGGCCTTTCTGGGTAGGTATGGTCGGGAAGGTGAGTCCATAGAAGACAGGTTGGGTGTTTTTGTGTGGGAGCACTACGAGGCGGGTAGGGCTAAAGGGGCCATGTCGATTGCCCTTGCGGGCATAGCCTTTCATTCTAGGCTGCGAGGTCAGGAGGACCCCACTCGGTCCTTTGTGTTGGCCAAGGCCATGAAAGGGTGGGCCAGGGCCAACCCGGCGCCAAAGGACGCAAGGCGTCCCATTGATTTGGCGCTGCTGAAGGATCTGGTTAAGGTATTAGCGGATGTTGGGGAATCTCCTTTTGAGGTGCTGCTGTTCAGGACCGCTTTTGTGTTTGCATTTTTCGGGGCATTTAGAGTAAGTGAATTAGTGGCTAAGAACAAAGCGGGCAAAGAGGCAGGTTTGTTGGTGGGCAACGTCCAAATGGGTAGTGGCAGCGTGTTATGCAGGTTGGTCAAGTCCAAAACAGATCAACTGGGAAAGGGGCGCTGGATCACATTGCAGGCGCAAAGCGTTAAGGATATATGCCCGCTCAGCTTGGCGCAAGCTTACTTAGGAATCCGCCCTACGGGGATTCAAGGGCAGTTTTTGTTGCATGCAGATGGGAGTTCACTGTCAAAGTTTCAATTTGCTGCAGTTTTAAAGCAGTGTTTAGAGGTGCTGGGACTAAAGCCCCAGGAGTATGGGACCCATTCCTTTCGGATTGGGTCGGCTACACAGGCGGCGGCGTCCGGATCGTCGGTAAGTGAGATCCGGGCGCTAGGCCGGTGGAAGTCGAATGCATACAAGTCTTATGTTCGTTTAGATAAGTTGTAGATGCGCCTGTTGCGCCAACCCTAAAACGAAGTTTACTGTCGGTTTTGGAACGGCAGCGTTCCGGAATCGATAGTGTGAAGGTTGCTTTTACTTTTTCCTCCACGGGGGCCTTAATTCAATTGGCAAAACTGGTCCACGGGAGGTTTTTTAAGTTTTCTCCTTCACATGGGTTGATTATGTATCAAGTTGTGTTTTTAAGAATAAGATACTGATGTTAGGGAATCTCCTTATTTTTTCAGTTTCAACGGATTCGTCAGGACAAATATGGCTCATCGGCCATTCTTTTATTTATTGGGCCGGTAGGCATCCAATGGCGAGAAGGTCACATGATTATCTTGGTGATAGGCAGGTCAGGTGGATAGGAGTCCGGGGTCTGCGTTGGGTCGAGTTCCTGAAAGTGCTCATGAGGCAAGAGAGGAACTGGGGCAGGCCAGAGTGGCTGGTCATTCATCTCGGTGGTAATGATCTGGGTATTACCAAAGGGATTGACTTGATTCTAAGTATCAAGTCGGATCTGGTAGCTTTGAGGGCACACTGGCCGAATGTTAAGGTGGTGTGGTCGGAGATAATTCCCAGGTTTCATTGGCGGGGTGCAGTTAGGATCTCCGCCATTGAAAAGGCTCGCAAGAAGGTGAACTCCGCCATAGGAGTTTTTGTGAGAGCCATGGGGGGAATTGTCGTCAAACATCCTTCACTGGTTTTGGACAGTGTGAGGTTTTATCGTGAGGATGGGGTGCATCTTTCCCCTGCGGGAAATTGCATCTTCTTGGAGGATATTTTTAGAGTTTGGGCATGAGTATTCGGGTAAATGGTTTTTTCGGGTTCTTTCCTGGGGATGGCGGTAGAGGTTGCCTTGAGGCAACCTTGTTGTGGCGGAAAGTCGCTACCAGCCAGCGGTCAAAGGGGGGCATAAGCGGTCATCGTGGGACACCACCCCTTTCGTAGGACGGCGAGTGGTCCTCGCCATGCGGGTGGACAAGGGGCGTTCCCTTGCGGGACCGCCCATTTTTGCTCTGCCAGGTTAAGGGGTGGTGAGATCCTCACGATGCAGGTTGTGCCAGTTAGGAGGCGGTGGTGAACCCCTCCTTAAGTTTAAGTCACGTGTTTCAAGTTGACTGGAGCTGGCGTGTGGTAGCGACTATAATTTTTTGCCATCCTCCATCTTTTAGTTTAACGTTAGGGACCTGATCTTTAAGATCCCAAAAATTCCAAATTTAAATTCTAGTTTAGCTTAACAAGGTCTTCAATAAATAATTCCTTTTGACCTTTTTAAACGTAATTCTGGTGTCTGAGTCTTTATTTTGTCTGCGTGATTTATTTGAGTCAGTCTCAATTATTTTAAGTTAGAGGTTTTGCAATTATGGTTAAGTAAAGGTTAATTAAGTCATGGGCTACTTAGGGGAGCTGAAGGCTGCTTAAGCCTGAGGCAAGATAAGAGCCCTGACTTAGGGTCAGTGAAAGTTCAGGCAGTGAAAAAACTCTGGTCAGTTTTTCTGCCTAGTGATAAGGTTGGCAGAAGTAGTTAGCCTATCAGGAGTTAAGGGGGAGGGTACATTATAGCACTACTTAAGCCCTAGGGATCATGTGACCTCCACCTTCTTACCTTTGGAAGCCCTCCCGCCCTCCCTATTTTAGCACTCAACGGTGGGATGGTTATCCCTCAGAGTGCTGGTACGCTTGGTCTTTTTAACAATTCTTGTGGTGGCTTTTCAGCCAAAATGGCGGAAAGTCGCTACCAGCCAGCGGTCAAAGGGGGGCATAAGCGGTCATCGTGGGACACCACCCCTTTCGTAGGACGGCGAGTGGTCCTCGCCATGCGGGTGGACAAGGGGCGTTCCCTTGCGGGACCGCCCATTTTTGCTCTGCCAGGTTAAGGGGTGGTGAGATCCTCACGATGCAGGTTGTGCCAGTTAGGAGGCGGTGGTGAACCCCTCCTTAAGTTTAAGTCACGTGTTTCAAGTTGACTGGAGCTGGCGTGTGGTAGCGACTATAATTTTTTGCCATCCTCCATCTTTTAGTTTAACGTTAGGGACCTGATCTTTAAGATCCCAAAAATTCCAAATTTAAATTCTAGTTTAGCTTAACAAGGTCTTCAATAAATAATTCCTTTTGACCTTTTTAAACGTAATTCTGGTGTCTGAGTCTTTATTTTGTCTGCGTGATTTATTTGAGTCAGTCTCAATTATTTTAAGTTAGAGGTTTTGCAATTATGGTTAAGTAAAGGTTAATTAAGTCATGGGCTACTTAACATGTTGATATGGATGTGATTTTTTTTCTGACTGCGGTTTCAAAACCATGCACCAGAATCCACTTCTTTCAACTCAGTAATACATTTTGGATGTGTACCTAGAGTTTAAAGCAGAAAAATAGGAACTTTTAGAATTTTCATTTTTTGACCAAAACGACAGCCCCGGGAGTTATAAAAATGTTGATATATATGTGATTTTTTTTTCTGACTGCGGTTTCAAAACCATGCACCAGAATCCACTTCTTTCAACTCAGTAATACATTTTGGATGTGTACCTAGAGTTTAAAGCAGAAAAAACTGAACTTTTAGAATTTTCATTTTTTGACCAAAACGACAGCCCCGGGGGTTATAAACATGTTGATATGGTTGTGATTTTTTTTCTGACTGCGGTTTCAAAACCATGCACCAGAATCCACTTCTTTCAAGTCAGTAATACATTTTGGATGTGTACCTAGAGTTTAAAGCAGAAAAACAGGAACTTTTAGAATTTTCATTTTTTGACCAGAACGACAGCCCCGGGAGTTATAAAAATGTTGATATATATGTGATTTTTTTTTCTGACTGCGGTTTCAAAACCATGTACCAGAATCCACTTCTTTCAAGTCAGTAATACATTTTGGATGTGTACCTAGAGTTTAAAGCAGAAAAAACTGAACTTTTAGAATTTTCATTTTTTGACCAAAACGACAGCCCCGGGGGTTATAAACATGTTGATATGGTTGTGATTTTTTTTCTGACTGCGGTTTCAAAACCATGCACCAGAATGCACTTCTTTCAAGTCAGTAATACATTTTGGATGTGTACCTAGAGTTTAAAGCAGAAAAACAGGAACTTTTAGAATTTTCATTTTTTGACCAGAACGACAGCCCCGGGGGTTATAAACATGTTGATATGGATGTGATTTTTTTTCTGACTGCGGTTTCAAAACCATGCACCAGAATCCACTTCTTAAAACTCAGTAATACATTTTGGATGTGTACCTAGAGTTTAAAGCAGAAAAACAGGAACTTTTAGAATTTTCATTTTTTTGACCAAAACGACAGCCCCGGGGGTTATAAACATGTTGATATGGATGTGATTTTTTTTTCTGACTGCGGTTTCAAAACCATGCACCAGAATCCACTTCTTTCAAGTCAGTAATACATTTTGGATGTGTACCTAGAGTTTAAAGCAGAAAAAACTGAACTTTTAGAATTTTCATTTTTTGACCAAAACGACAGCCCCGGGGGTTATAAACATGTTGATATGGTTGTGATTTTTTTTCTGACTGCGGTTTCAAAACCATGCACCAGAATGCACTTCTTTCAAGTCAGTAATACATTTTGGATGTGTACCTAGAGTTTAAAGCAGAAAAACAGGAACTTTTAGAATTTTCATTTTTTGACCAGAACGACAGCCCCGGGGGTTATAAACATGTTGATATGGATGTGATTTTTTTTCTGACTGCGGTTTCAAAACCATGCACCAGAATCCACTTCTTTCAACTCAGTAATACATTTTGGATGTGTACCTAGAGTTTAAAGCAGAAAAATAGGAACTTTTAGAATTTTCATTTTTTGACCAAAACGACAGCCCCGGGAGTTATAAAAATGTTGATATATATGTGATTTTTTTTTCTGACTGCGGTTTCAAAACCATGCACCAGAATCCACTTCTTTCAACTCAGTAATACATTTTGGATGTGTACCTAGAGTTTAAAGCAGAAAAAAACTGAACTTTTAGAATTTTCATTTTTTGACCAAAACGACAGCCCCGGGGATTATAAACATGTTGATATGGTTGTGATTTTTTTTCTGACTGCGGTTTCAAAACCATGCACCAGAATGCACTTCTTTCAAGTCAGTAATACATTTTGGATGTGTACCTAGAGTTTAAAGCAGAAAAACAGGAACTTTTAGAATTTTCATTTTTTGACCAGAACGACAGCCCCGGGGGTTATAAACATGTTGATATGGATGTGATTTTTTTTCTGACTGCGGTTTCAAAACCATGCACCAGAATCCACTTCTTTCAAGTCAGTAATACATTTTGGATGTGTACCTAGAGTTTAAAGCAGAAAAACAGGAACTTTTAGAATTTTCATTTTTTGACCAGAACGACAGCCCCGGGGGTTATAAACATGTTGATATGGATGTGATTTTTTTTCTGACTGCGGTTTCAAAACCATGCACCAGAATCCACTTCTTAAAACTCAGTAATACATTTTGGATGTGTACCTAGAGTTTAAAGCAGAAAAACAGGAACTTTTAGAATTTTAATTTTTTGACCAAAACGACAGCCCCGGGAGTTATAAAAATGTTGATATATATGTGATTTTTTTTTCTGACTGCGGTTTCAAAACCATGCACCAGAATCCACTTCTTTCAAGTCAGTAATACATTTTGGATGTGTACCTAGAGTTTAAAGCAGAAAAAACTGAACTTTTAGAATTTTCATTTTTTGACCAAAACGACAGCCCCGGGGGTTATAAACATGTTGATATGGTTGTGATTTTTTTTCTGACTGCGGTTTCAAAACCATGCACCAGAATGCACTTCTTTCAAGTCAGTAATACATTTTGGATGTGTACCTAGAGTTTAAAGCAGAAAAACAGGAACTTTTAGAATTTTCATTTTTTGACCAGAACGACAGCCCCGGGGGTTATAAACATGTTGATATGGATGTGATTTTTTTTCTGACTGCGGTTTCAAAACCATGCACCAGAATCCACTTCTTTCAACTCAGTAATACATTTTGGATGTGTACCTAGAGTTTAAAGCAGAAAAACAGGAACTTTTAGAATTTTCATTTTTTGACCAAAACGACAGCCCCGGGAGTTATAAAAATGTTGATATATATGTGATTTTTTTTTCTGACTGCGGTTTCAAAACCATGCACCAGAATGCACTTCTTTCAAGTCAGTAATACATTTTGGATGTGTACCTAGAGTTTAAAGCAGAAAAAAACTGAACTTTTAGAATTTTCATTTTTTGACCAAAACGACAGCCCCGGGGGTTATAAACATGTTGATATGGATGTGATTTTTTTTCTGACTGCGGTTTCAATACCATGCACCAGAATCCACTTCTTTCAACTCAGTAATACATTTTGGATGTGTACCTAGAGTTTAAAGCAGAAAAACAGGAACTTTTAGAATTTTAATTTTTTGACCAAAACGACAGCCCCGGGAGTTATAAAAATGTTGATATATATGTGATTTTTTTTTCTGACTGCGGTTTCAAAACCATGCACCAGAATCCACTTCTTTCAAGTCAGTAATACATTTTGGATGTGTACCTAGAGTTTAAAGCAGAAAAAACTGAACTTTTAGAATTTTCATTTTTTGACCAAAACGACAGCCCCGGGGGTTATAAACATGTTGATATGGTTGTGATTTTTTTTCTGACTGCGGTTTCAAAACCATGCACCAGAATGCACTTCTTTCAAGTCAGTAATACATTTTGGATGTGTACCTAGAGTTTAAAGCAGAAAAACAGGAACTTTTAGAATTTTCATTTTTTGACCAGAACGACAGCCCCGGGGGTTATAAACATGTTGATATGGATGTGATTTTTTTTCTGACTGCGGTTTCAAAACCATGCACCAGAATCCACTTCTTTCAACTCAGTAATACATTTTGGATGTGTACCTAGAGTTTAAAGCAGAAAAACAGGAACTTTTAGAATTTTCATTTTTTGACCAAAACGACAGCCCCGGGAGTTATAAAAATGTTGATATATATGTGATTTTTTTTTCTGACTGCGGTTTCAAAACCATGCACCAGAATCCACTTCTTTCAAGTCAGTAATACATTTTGGATGTGTACCTAGAGTTTAAAGCAGAAAAAACTGAACTTTTAGAATTTTCATTTTTTGACCAAAACGACAGCCCCGGGGGTTATAAACATGTTGATATGGTTGTGATTTTTTTTCTGACTGCGGTTTCAAAACCATGCACCAGAATGCACTTCTTTCAAGTCAGTAATACATTTTGGATGTGTTCCTAGAGTTTAAAGCAGAAAAACAGGAACTTTTAGAATTTTCATTTTTTGACCAGAACGACAGCCCCGGGGGTTATAAACATGTTGATATGGATGTGATTTTTTTTCTGACTGCGGTTTCAAAACCATGCACCAGAATCCACTTCTTTCAACTCAGTAATACATTTTGGATGTGTACCTAGAGTTTAAAGCAGAAAAACAGGAACTTTTAGAATTTTCATTTTTTGACCAAAACGACAGCCCCGGGAGTTATAAAAATGTTGATATATATGTGATTTTTTTTTCTGACTGCGGTTTCAAAACCATGCACCAGAATGCACTTCTTTCAAGTCAGTAATACATTTTGGATGTGTACCTAGAGTTTAAAGCAGAAAAAACTGAACTTTTAGAATTTTAATTTTTTGACCAAAACGACAGCCCCGGGGGTTATAAACATGTTGATATGGTTGTGATTTTTTTTCTGACTGCGGTTTCAAAACCATGCACCAGAATGCACTTCTTTCAAGTCAGTAATACATTTTGGATGTGTACCTAGAGTTTAAAGCAGAAAAACAGGAACTTTTAGAATTTTCATTTTTTGACCAGAACGACAGCCCCGGGGGTTATAAACATGTTGATATGGATGTGATTTTTTTTCTGACTGCGGTTTCAAAACCATGCACCAGAATCCACTTCTTTCAACTCAGTAATACATTTTGGATGTGTACCTAGAGTTTAAAGCAGAAAAATAGGAACTTTTAGAATTTTCATTTTTTGACCAAAACGACAGCCCCGGGAGTTATAAAAATGTTGATATATATGTGATTTTTTTTTCTGACTGCGGTTTCAAAACCATGCACCAGAATCCACTTCTTTCAAGTCAGTAATACATTTTGGATGTGTACCTAGAGTTTAAAGCAGAAAAAACTGAACTTTTAGAATTTTCATTTTTTGACCAAAACGACAGCCCCGGGGGTTATAAACATGTTGATATGGTTGTGATTTTTTTTCTGACTGCGGTTTCAAAACCATGCACCAGAATGCACTTCTTTCAAGTCAGTAATACATTTTGGATGTGTACCTAGAGTTTAAAGCAGAAAAACAGGAACTTTTAGAATTTTCATTTTTTGACCAGAACGACAGCCCCGGGGGTTATAAACATGTTGATATGGATGTGATTTTTTTTCTGACTGCGGTTTCAAAACCATGCACCAGAATCCACTTCTTTCAACTCAGTAATACATTTTGGATGTGTACCTAGAGTTTAAAGCAGAAAAATAGGAACTTTTAGAATTTTCATTTTTTGACCAAAACGACAGCCCCGGGAGTTATAAAAATGTTGATATATATGTGATTTTTTTTTCTGACTGCGGTTTCAAAACCATGCACCAGAATCCACTTCTTTCAAGTCAGTAATACATTTTGGATGTGTACCTAGAGTTTAAAGCAGAAAAAACTGAACTTTTAGAATTTTCATTTTTTGACCAAAACGACAGCCCCGGGGGTTATAAACATGTTGATATGGTTGTGATTTTTTTTCTGACTGCGGTTTCAAAACCATGCACCAGAATGCACTTCTTTCAAGTCAGTAATACATTTTGGATGTGTACCTAGAGTTTAAAGCAGAAAAACAGGAACTTTTAGAATTTTCATTTTTTGACCAGAACGACAGCCCCGGGGGTTATAAACATGTTGATATGGATGTGATTTTTTTTCTGACTGCGGTTTCAAAACCATGCACCAGAATCCACTTCTTAAAACTCAGTAATACATTTTGGATGTGTACCTAGAGTTTAAAGCAGAAAAACAGGAACTTTTAGAATTTTCATTTTTTTGACCAAAACGACAGCCCCGGGGGTTATAAACATGTTGATATGGATGTGATTTTTTTTTCTGACTGCGGTTTCAAAACCATGCACCAGAATCCACTTCTTTCAACTCAGTAATACATTTTGGATGTGTACCTAGAGTTTAAAGCAGAAAAACAGGAACTTTTAGAATTTTCATTTTTTGACCAAAACGACAGCCCCGGGAGTTATAAAAATGTTGATATATATGTGATTTTTTTTTCTGACTGCGGTTTCAAAACCATGCACCAGAATCCACTTCTTAAAACTCAGTAATACATTTTGGATGTGTACCTAGAGTTTAAAGCAGAAAAAACTGAACTTTTAGAATTTTCATTTTTTGACCAAAACGACAGCCCCGGGGGTTATAAACATGTTGATATGGTTGTGATTTTTTTTCTGACTGCGGTTTCAAAACCATGCACCAGAATGCACTTCTTTCAAGTCAGTAATACATTTTGGATGTGTACCTAGAGTTTAAAGCAGAAAAACAGGAACTTTTAGAATTTTCATTTTTTGACCAGAACGACAGCCCCGGGGGTTATAAACATGTTGATATGGATGTGATTTTTTTTCTGACTGCGGTTTCAAAACCATGCACCAGAATCCACTTCTTTCAACTCAGTAATACATTTTGGATGTGTACCTAGAGTTTAAAGCAGAAAAATAGGAACTTTTAGAATTTTCATTTTTTGACCAAAACGACAGCCCCGGGAGTTATAAAAATGTTGATATATATGTGATTTTTTTTTCTGACTGCGGTTTCAAAACCATGCACCAGAATCCACTTCTTTCAACTCAGTAATACATTTTGGATGTGTACCTAGAGTTTAAAGCAGAAAAAAACTGAACTTTTAGAATTTTCATTTTTTGACCAAAACGACAGCCCCGGGGATTATAAACATGTTGATATGGTTGTGATTTTTTTTCTGACTGCGGTTTCAAAACCATGCACCAGAATGCACTTCTTTCAAGTCAGTAATACATTTTGGATGTGTACCTAGAGTTTAAAGCAGAAAAACAGGAACTTTTAGAATTTTCATTTTTTGACCAGAACGACAGCCCCGGGGGTTATAAACATGTTGATATGGATGTGATTTTTTTTCTGACTGCGGTTTCAAAACCATGCACCAGAATCCACTTCTTTCAAGTCAGTAATACATTTTGGATGTGTACCTAGAGTTTAAAGCAGAAAAACAGGAACTTTTAGAATTTTCATTTTTTGACCAGAACGACAGCCCCGGGGGTTATAAACATGTTGATATGGATGTGATTTTTTTTCTGACGGCGGTTTCAAAACCATGCACCAGAATCCACTTCTTAAAACTCAGTAATACATTTTGGATGTGTACCTAGAGTTTAAAGCAGAAAAACAGGAACTTTTAGAATTTTCATTTTTTTGACCAAAACGACAGCCCCGGGGGTTATAAACATGTTGATATGGATGTGATTTTTTTTCTGACTGCGGTTTCAAAACCATGCACCAGAATCCACTTCTTTCAACTCAGTAATACATTTTGGATGTGTACCTAGAGTTTAAAGCAGAAAAACAGGAACTTTTAGAATTTTCATTTTTTGACCAAAACGACAGCCCCGGGAGTTATAAAAATGTTGATATATATGTGATTTTTTTTTCTGACTGCGGTTTCAAAACCATGCACCAGATACCACTTCTTTCAAGTCAGTAATACATTTTGGATGTGTACCTAGAGTTTAAAGCAGAAAAAACTGAACTTTTAGAATTTTCATTTTTTGACCAAAACGACAGCCCCGGGGGTTATAAACATGTTGATATGGTTGTGATTTTTTTTCTGACTGCGGTTTCAAAACCATGCACCAGAATGCACTTCTTTCAAGTCAGTAATACATTTTGGATGTGTACCTAGAGTTTAAAGCAGAAAAACAGGAACTTTTAGAATTTTCATTTTTTGACCAGAACGACAGCCCCGGGGGTTATAAACATGTTGATATGGATGTGATTTTTTTTCTGACTGCGGTTTCAAAACCATGCACCAGAATCCACTTCTTTCAACTCAGTAATACATTTTGGATGTGTACCTAGAGTTTAAAGCAGAAAAACAGGAACTTTTAGAATTTTCATTTTTTGACCAAAACGACAGCCCCGGGAGTTATAAAAATGTTGATATATATGTGATTTTTTTTTCTGACTGCGGTTTCAAAACCATGCACCAGAATGCACTTCTTTCAAGTCAGTAATACATTTTGGATGTGTACCTAGAGTTTAAAGCAGAAAAAACTGAACTTTTAGAATTTTAATTTTTTGACCAAAACGACAGCCCCGGGGGTTATAAACATGTTGATATGGTTGTGATTTTTTTTCTGACTGCGGTTTCAAAACCATGCACCAGAATGCACTTCTTTCAAGTCAGTAATACATTTTGGATGTGTACCTAGAGTTTAAAGCAGAAAAACAGGAACTTTTAGAATTTTCATTTTTTGACCAGAACGACAGCCCCGGGGGTTATAAACATGTTGATATGGATGTGATTTTTTTTCTGACTGCGGTTTCAAAACCATGCACCAGAATCCACTTCTTTCAACTCAGTAATACATTTTGGATGTGTACCTAGAGTTTAAAGCAGAAAAATAGGAACTTTTAGAATTTTCATTTTTTGACCAAAACGACAGCCCCGGGAGTTATAAAAATGTTGATATATATGTGATTTTTTTTTCTGACTGCGGTTTCAAAACCATGCACCAGAATCCACTTCTTTCAAGTCAGTAATACATTTTGGATGTGTACCTAGAGTTTAAAGCAGAAAAAACTGAACTTTTAGAATTTTCATTTTTTGACCAAAACGACAGCCCCGGGGGTTATAAACATGTTGATATGGTTGTGATTTTTTTTCTGACTGCGGTTTCAAAACCATGCACCAGAATGCACTTCTTTCAAGTCAGTAATACATTTTGGATGTGTACCTAGAGTTTAAAGCAGAAAAACAGGAACTTTTAGAATTTTCATTTTTTGACCAGAACGACAGCCCCGGGGGTTATAAACATGTTGATATGGATGTGATTTTTTTTCTGACTGCGGTTTCAAAACCATGCACCAGAATCCACTTCTTTCAACTCAGTAATACATTTTGGATGTGTACCTAGAGTTTAAAGCAGAAAAACAGGAACTTTTAGAATTTTCATTTTTTTGACCAAAACGACAGCCCCGGGGGTTATAAACATGTTGATATGGATGTTATTTTTTTTTCTGACTGCGGTTTCAAAACCATGCACCAGAATCCACTTCTTTCAACTCAGTAATACATTTTGGATGTGTACCTAGAGTTTAAAGCAGAAAAACAGGAACTTTTAGAATTTTCATTTTTTGACCAAAACGACAGCCCCGGGAGTTATAAAAATGTTGATATATATGTGATTTTTTTTTCTGACTGCGGTTTCAAAACCATGCACCAGAATCCACTTCTTTCAAGTCAGTAATACATTTTGGATGTGTACCTAGAGTTTAAAGCAGAAAAAACTGAACTTTTAGAATTTTCATTTTTTGACCAAAACGACAGCCCCGGGGGTTATAAACATGTTGATATGGTTGTGATTTTTTTTCTGACTGCGGTTTCAAAACCATGCACCAGAATGCACTTCTTTCAAGTCAGTAATACATTTTGGATGTGTACCTAGAGTTTAAAGCAGAAAAACAGGAACTTTTAGAATTTTCATTTTTTTACCAGAACGACAGCCCCGGGGGTTATAAACATGTTGATATGGATGTGATTTTTTTTCTGACTGCGGTTTCAAAACCATGCACCAGAATCCACTTCTTTCAACTCAGTAATACATTTTGGATGTGTACCTAGAGTTTAAAGCAGAAAAATAGGAACTTTTAGAATTTTCATTTTTTGACCAAAACGACAGCCCCGGGAGTTATAAAAATGTTGATATATATGTGATTTTTTTTTCTGACTGCGGTTTCAAAACCATGCACCAGAATCCACTTCTTTCAACTCAGTAATACATTTTGGATGTGTACCTAGAGTTTAAAGCAGAAAAAAACTGAACTTTTAGAATTTTCATTTTTTGACCAAAACGACAGCCCCGGGGGTTATAAACATGTTGATATGGTTGTGATTTTTTTTCTGACTGCGGTTTCAAAACCATGCACCAGAATGCACTTCTTTCAAGTCAGTAATACATTTTGGATGTGTACCTAGAGTTTAAAGCAGAAAAACAGGAACTTTTAGAATTTTCATTTTTTGACCAGAACGACAGCCCCGGGGGTTATAAACATGTTGATATGGATGTGATTTTTTTTCTGACTGCGGTTTCAAAACCATGCACCAGAATCCACTTCTTTCAACTCAGTAATACATTTTGGATGTGTACCTAGAGTTTAAAGCAGAAAAAACTGAACTTTTAGAATTTTCATTTTTTGACCAAAACGACAGCCCCGGGGGTTATAAACATGTTGATATGGTTGTGATTTTTTTTCTGACTGCGGTTTCAAAACCATGCACCAGAATCCACTTCTTTCAAGTCAGTAATACATTTTGGATGTGTACCTAGAGTTTAAAGCAGAAAAACAGGAACTTTTAGAATTTTCATTTTTTGACCAGAACGACAGCCCCGGGAGTTATAAAAATGTTGATATATATGTGATTTTTTTTTCTGACTGCGGTTTCAAAACCATGTACCAGAATCCACTTCTTTCAAGTCAGTAATACATTTTGGATGTGTACCTAGAGTTTAAAGCAGAAAAAACTGAACTTTTAGAATTTTCATTTTTTGACCAAAACGACAGCCCCGGGGGTTATAAACATGTTGATATGGTTGTGATTTTTTTTCTGACTGCGGTTTCAAAACCATGCACCAGAATGCACTTCTTTCAAGTCAGTAATACATTTTGGATGTGTACCTAGAGTTTAAAGCAGAAAAACAGGAACTTTTAGAATTTTCATTTTTTGACCAGAACGACAGCCCCGGGGGTTATAAACATGTTGATATGGATGTGATTTTTTTTCTGACTGCGGTTTCAAAACCATGCACCAGAATCCACTTCTTTCAACTCAGTAATACATTTTGGATGTGTACCTAGAGTTTAAAGCAGAAAAATAGGAACTTTTAGAATTTTCATTTTTTGACCAAAACGACAGCCCCGGGAGTTATAAAAATGTTGATATATATGTGATTTTTTTTTCTGACTGCGGTTTCAAAACCATGCACCAGAATCCACTTCTTTCAAGTCAGTAATACATTTTGGATGTGTACCTAGAGTTTAAAGCAGAAAAAACTGAACTTTTAGAATTTTCATTTTTTGACCAAAACGACAGCCCCGGGGGTTATAAACATGTTGATATGGTTGTGATTTTTTTTCTGACTGCGGTTTCAAAACCATGCACCAGAATGCACTTCTTTCAAGTCAGTAATACATTTTGGATGTGTACCTAGAGTTTAAAGCAGAAAAACAGGAACTTTTAGAATTTTCATTTTTTGACCAGAACGACAGCCCCGGGGGTTATAAACATGTTGATATGGATGTGATTTTTTTTCTGACTGCGGTTTCAAAACCATGCACCAGAATCCACTTCTTAAAACTCAGTAATACATTTTGGATGTGTACCTAGAGTTTAAAGCAGAAAAACAGGAACTTTTAGAATTTTCATTTTTTTGACCAAAACGACAGCCCCGGGGGTTATAAACATGTTGATATATATGTGATTTTTTTTTCTGACTGCGGTTTCAAAACCATGCACCAGAATCCACTTCTTTCAAGTCAGTAATACATTTTGGATGTGTACCTAGAGTTTAAAGCAGAAAAAACTGAACTTTTAGAATTTTCATTTTTTGACCAAAACGACAGCCCCGGGGGTTATAAACATGTTGATATGGTTGTGATTTTTTTTCTGACTGCGGTTTCAAAACCATGCACCAGAATGCACTTCTTTCAAGTCAGTAATACATTTTGGATGTGTACCTAGAGTTTAAAGCAGAAAAACAGGAACTTTTAGAATTTTCATTTTTTTACCAGAACGACAGCCCCGGGGGTTATAAACATGTTGATATGGATGTGATTTTTTTTCTGACTGCGGTTTCAAAACCATGCACCAGAATCCACTTCTTTCAACTCAGTAATACATTTTGGATGTGTACCTAGAGTTTAAAGCAGAAAAATAGGAACTTTTAGAATTTTCATTTTTTGACCAAAACGACAGCCCCGGGAGTTATAAAAATGTTGATATATATGTGATTTTTTTTTCTGACTGCGGTTTCAAAACCATGCACCAGAATCCACTTCTTTCAACTCAGTAATACATTTTGGATGTGTACCTAGAGTTTAAAGCAGAAAAAAACTGAACTTTTAGAATTTTCATTTTTTGACCAAAACGACAGCCCCGGGGGTTATAAACATGTTGATATGGTTGTGATTTTTTTTCTGACTGCGGTTTCAAAACCATGCACCAGAATGCACTTCTTTCAAGTCAGTAATACATTTTGGATGTGTACCTAGAGTTTAAAGCAGAAAAACAGGAACTTTTAGAATTTTCATTTTTTGACCAGAACGACAGCCCCGGGGGTTATAAACATGTTGATATGGATGTGATTTTTTTTCTGACTGCGGTTTCAAAACCATGCACCAGAATCCACTTCTTTCAACTCAGTAATACATTTTGGATGTGTACCTAGAGTTTAAAGCAGAAAAAACTGAACTTTTAGAATTTTCATTTTTTGACCAAAACGACAGCCCCGGGGGTTATAAACATGTTGATATGGTTGTGATTTTTTTTCTGACTGCGGTTTCAAAACCATGCACCAGAATCCACTTCTTTCAAGTCAGTAATACATTTTGGATGTGTACCTAGAGTTTAAAGCAGAAAAACAGGAACTTTTAGAATTTTCATTTTTTGACCAGAACGACAGCCCCGGGAGTTATAAAAATGTTGATATATATGTGATTTTTTTTTCTGACTGCGGTTTCAAAACCATGTACCAGAATCCACTTCTTTCAAGTCAGTAATACATTTTGGATGTGTACCTAGAGTTTAAAGCAGAAAAAACTGAACTTTTAGAATTTTCATTTTTTGACCAAAACGACAGCCCCGGGGGTTATAAACATGTTGATATGGTTGTGATTTTTTTTCTGACTGCGGTTTCAAAACCATGCACCAGAATGCACTTCTTTCAAGTCAGTAATACATTTTGGATGTGTACCTAGAGTTTAAAGCAGAAAAACAGGAACTTTTAGAATTTTCATTTTTTGACCAGAACGACAGCCCCGGGGGTTATAAACATGTTGATATGGATGTGATTTTTTTTCTGACTGCGGTTTCAAAACCATGCACCAGAATCCACTTCTTTCAACTCAGTAATACATTTTGGATGTGTACCTAGAGTTTAAAGCAGAAAAATAGGAACTTTTAGAATTTTCATTTTTTGACCAAAACGACAGCCCCGGGAGTTATAAAAATGTTGATATATATGTGATTTTTTTTTCTGACTGCGGTTTCAAAACCATGCACCAGAATCCACTTCTTTCAAGTCAGTAATACATTTTGGATGTGTACCTAGAGTTTAAAGCAGAAAAAACTGAACTTTTAGAATTTTCATTTTTTGACCAAAACGACAGCCCCGGGGGTTATAAACATGTTGATATGGTTGTGATTTTTTTTCTGACTGCGGTTTCAAAACCATGCACCAGAATGCACTTCTTTCAAGTCAGTAATACATTTTGGATGTGTACCTAGAGTTTAAAGCAGAAAAACAGGAACTTTTAGAATTTTCATTTTTTGACCAGAACGACAGCCCCGGGGGTTATAAACATGTTGATATGGATGTGATTTTTTTTCTGACTGCGGTTTCAAAACCATGCACCAGAATCCACTTCTTAAAACTCAGTAATACATTTTGGATGTGTACCTAGAGTTTAAAGCAGAAAAACAGGAACTTTTAGAATTTTCATTTTTTTGACCAAAACGACAGCCCCGGGGGTTATAAACATGTTGATATGGATGTTATTTTTTTTTCTGACTGCGGTTTCAAAACCATGCACCAGAATCCACTTCTTTCAACTCAGTAATACATTTTGGATGTGTACCTAGAGTTTAAAGCAGAAAAACAGGAACTTTTAGAATTTTCATTTTTTGACCAAAACGACAGCCCCGGGAGTTATAAAAATGTTGATATATATGTGATTTTTTTTTCTGACTGCGGTTTCAAAACCATGCACCAGAATCCACTTCTTTCAAGTCAGTAATACATTTTGGATGTGTACCTAGAGTTTAAAGCAGAAAAAACTGAACTTTTAGAATTTTCATTTTTTGACCAAAACGACAGCCCCGGGGGTTATAAACATGTTGATATGGTTGTGATTTTTTTTCTGACTGCGGTTTCAAAACCATGCACCAGAATGCACTTCTTTCAAGTCAGTAATACATTTTGGATGTGTACCTAGAGTTTAAAGCAGAAAAACAGGAACTTTTAGAATTTTCATTTTTTTACCAGAACGACAGCCCCGGGGGTTATAAACATGTTGATATGGATGTGATTTTTTTTCTGACTGCGGTTTCAAAACCATGCACCAGAATCCACTTCTTTCAACTCAGTAATACATTTTGGATGTGTACCTAGAGTTTAAAGCAGAAAAATAGGAACTTTTAGAATTTTCATTTTTTGACCAAAACGACAGCCCCGGGAGTTATAAAAATGTTGATATATATGTGATTTTTTTTTCTGACTGCGGTTTCAAAACCATGCACCAGAATCCACTTCTTTCAACTCAGTAATACATTTTGGATGTGTACCTAGAGTTTAAAGCAGAAAAAAACTGAACTTTTAGAATTTTCATTTTTTGACCAAAACGACAGCCCCGGGGGTTATAAACATGTTGATATGGTTGTGATTTTTTTTCTGACTGCGGTTTCAAAACCATGCACCAGAATGCACTTCTTTCAAGTCAGTAATACATTTTGGATGTGTACCTAGAGTTTAAAGCAGAAAAACAGGAACTTTTAGAATTTTCATTTTTTGACCAGAACGACAGCCCCGGGGGTTATAAACATGTTGATATGGATGTGATTTTTTTTCTGACTGCGGTTTCAAAACCATGCACCAGAATCCACTTCTTTCAACTCAGTAATACATTTTGGATGTGTACCTAGAGTTTAAAGCAGAAAAAACTGAACTTTTAGAATTTTCATTTTTTGACCAAAACGACAGCCCCGGGGGTTATAAACATGTTGATATGGTTGTGATTTTTTTTCTGACTGCGGTTTCAAAACCATGCACCAGAATCCACTTCTTTCAAGTCAGTAATACATTTTGGATGTGTACTTAGAGTTTAAAGCAGAAAAACAGGAACTTTTAGAATTTTCATTTTTTGACCAGAACGACAGCCCCGGGAGTTATAAAAATGTTGATATATATGTGATTTTTTTTTCTGACTGCGGTTTCAAAACCATGTACCAGAATCCACTTCTTTCAAGTCAGTAATACATTTTGGATGTGTACCTAGAGTTTAAAGCAGAAAAAACTGAACTTTTAGAATTTTCATTTTTTGACCAAAACGACAGCCCCGGGGGTTATAAACATGTTGATATGGTTGTGATTTTTTTTCTGACTGCGGTTTCAAAGCCATGCACCAGAATGCACTTCTTTCAAGTCAGTAATACATTTTGGATGTGTACCTAGAGTTTAAAGCAGAAAAACAGGAACTTTTAGAATTTTCATTTTTTGACCAGAACGACAGCCCCGGGGGTTATAAACATGTTGATATGGATGTGATTTTTTTTCTGACTGCGGTTTCAAAACCATGCACCAGAATCCACTTCTTAAAACTCAGTAATACATTTTGGATGTGTACCTAGAGTTTAAAGCAGAAAAACAGGAACTTTTAGAATTTAAATTTTTTTGACCAAAACGACAGCCCCGGGGGTTATAAACATGTTGATATGGATGTGATTTTTTTTTCTGACTGCGGTTTCAAAACCATGCACCAGAATCCACTTCTTTCAACTCAGTAATACATTTTGGATGTGTACCTAGAGTTTAAAGCACAAAAACAGGAACTTTTAGAATTTTAATTTTTTGACCAAAACGACAGCCCCGGGAGTTATAAAAATGTTGATATATATGTGATTTTTTTTTCTGACTGCGGTTTCAAAACCATGCACCAGAATCCACTTCTTTCAAGTCAGTAATACATTTTGGATGTGTACCTAGAGTTTAAAGCAGAAAAAACTGAACTTTTAGAATTTTCATTTTTTGACCAAAACGACAGCCCCGGGGGTTATAAACATGTTGATATGGTTGTGATTTTTTTTCTGACTGCGGTTTCAAAACCATGCACCAGAATGCACTTCTTTCAAGTCAGTAATACATTTTGGATGTGTACCTAGAGTTTAAAGCAGAAAAACAGGAACTTTTAGAATTTTCATTTTTTGACCAGAACGACAGCCCCGGGGGTTATAAACATGTTGATATGGATGTGATTTTTTTTCTGACTGCGGTTTCAAAACCATGCACCAGAATCCACTTCTTTCAACTCAGTAATACATTTTGGATGTGTACCTAGAGTTTAAAGCAGAAAAATAGGAACTTTTAGAATTTTCATTTTTTGACCAAAACGACAGCCCCGGGAGTTATAAAAATGTTGATATATATGTGATTTTTTTTTCTGACTGCGGTTTCAAAACCATGCACCAGAATCCACTTCTTTCAACTCAGTAATACATTTTGGATGTGTACCTAGAGTTTAAAGCAGAAAAAAACTGAACTTTTAGAATTTTCATTTTTTGACCAAAACGACAGCCCCGGGGATTATAAACATGTTGATATGGTTGTGATTTTTTTTCTGACTGCGGTTTCAAAACCATGCACCAGAATGCACTTCTTTCAAGTCAGTAATACATTTTGGATGTGTACCTAGAGTTTAAAGCAGAAAAACAGGAACTTTTAGAATTTTCATTTTTTGACCAGAACGACAGCCCCGGGGGTTATAAACATGTTGATATGGTTGTGATTTTTTTTCTGACTGCGGTTTCAAAACCATGCACCAGAATCCACTTCTTTCAAGTCAGTAATACATTTTGGATGTGTACCTAGAGTTTAAAGCAGAAAAAACTGAACTTTTAGAATTTTCATTTTTTGACCAAAACGACAGCCCCGGGGGTTATAAACATGTTGATATGGTTGTGATTTTTTTTCTGACTGCGGTTTCAAAACCATGCACCAGAATGCACTTCTTTCAAGTCAGTAATACATTTTGGATGTGTACCTAGAGTTTAAAGCAGAAAAACAGGAACTTTTAGAATTTTCATTTTTTGACCAGAACGACAGCCCCGGGGGTTATAAACATGTTGATATGGATGTGATTTTTTTTCTGACTGCGGTTTCAAAACCATGCACCAGAATCCACTTCTTAAAACTCAGTAAAACATTTTGGATGTGTACCTAGAGTTTAAAGCAGAAAAACAGGAACTTTTAGAATTTTCATTTTTTTGACCAAAACGACAGCCCCGGGGGTTATAAACATGTTGATATGGATGTGATTTTTTTTCTGACTGCGGTTTCAAAACCATGCACCAGAATCCACTTCTTTCAACTCAGTAATACATTTTGGATGTGTACCTAGAGTTTAAAGCAGAAAAACAGGAACTTTTAGAATTTTCATTTTTTGACCAAAACGACAGCCCCGGGAGTTATAAAAATGTTGATATATATGTGATTTTTTTTTCTGACTGCGGTTTCAAAACCATGCACCAGAATCCACTTCTTTCAAGTCAGTAATACATTTTGGATGTGTACCTAGAGTTTAAAGCAGAAAAAACTGAACTTTTAGAATTTTCATTTTTTGACCAAAACGACAGCCCCGGGGGTTATAAACATGTTGATATGGTTGTGATTTTTTTTCTGACTGCGGTTTCAAAACCATGCACCAGAATGCACTTCTTTCAAGTCAGTAATACATTTTGGATGTGTACCTAGAGTTTAAAGCAGAAAAACAGGAACTTTTAGAATTTTCATTTTTTTACCAGAACGACAGCCCCGGGGGTTATAAACATGTTGATATGGATGTGATTTTTTTTCTGACTGCGGTTTCAAAACCATGCACCAGAATCCACTTCTTTCAACTCAGTAATACATTTTGGATGTGTACCTAGAGTTTAAAGCAGAAAAATAGGAACTTTTAGAATTTTCATTTTTTGACCAAAACGACAGCCCCGGGAGTTATAAAAATGTTGATATATATGTGATTTTTTTTTCTGACTGCGGTTTCAAAACCATGCACCAGAATCCACTTCTTTCAACTCAGTAATACATTTTGGATGTGTACCTAGAGTTTAAAGCAGAAAAAAACTGAACTTTTAGAATTTTCATTTTTTGACCAAAACGACAGCCCCGGGGGTTATAAACATGTTGATATGGTTGTGATTTTTTTTCTGACTGCGGTTTCAAAACCATGCACCAGAATGCACTTCTTTCAAGTCAGTAATACATTTTGGATGTGTACCTAGAGTTTAAAGCAGAAAAACAGGAACTTTTAGAATTTTCATTTTTTGACCAGAACGACAGCCCCGGGGGTTATAAACATGTTGATATGGATGTGATTTTTTTTCTGACTGCGGTTTCAAAACCATGCACCAGAATCCACTTCTTTCAACTCAGTAATACATTTTGGATGTGTACCTAGAGTTTAAAGCAGAAAAAACTGAACTTTTAGAATTTTCATTTTTTGACCAAAACGACAGCCCCGGGGGTTATAAACATGTTGATATGGTTGTGATTTTTTTTCTGACTGCGGTTTCAAAACCATGCACCAGAATCCACTTCTTTCAAGTCAGTAATACATTTTGGATGTGTACTTAGAGTTTAAAGCAGAAAAACAGGAACTTTTAGAATTTTCATTTTTTGACCAGAACGACAGCCCCGGGAGTTATAAAAATGTTGATATATATGTGATTTTTTTTTCTGACTGCGGTTTCAAAACCATGTACCAGAATCCACTTCTTTCAAGTCAGTAATACATTTTGGATGTGTACCTAGAGTTTAAAGCAGAAAAAACTGAACTTTTAGAATTTTCATTTTTTGACCAAAACGACAGCCCCGGGGGTTATAAACATGTTGATATGGTTGTGATTTTTTTTCTGACTGCAGTTTCAAAGCCATGCACCAGAATGCACTTCTTTCAAGTCAGTAATACATTTTGGATGTGTACCTAGAGTTTAAAGCAGAAAAACAGGAACTTTTAGAATTTTCATTTTTTGACCAGAACGACAGCCCCGGGGGTTATAAACATGTTGATATGGATGTGATTTTTTTTCTGACTGCGGTTTCAAAACCATGCACCAGAATCCACTTCTTAAAACTCAGTAATACATTTTGGATGTGTACCTAGAGTTTAAAGCAGAAAAACAGGAACTTTTAGAATTTTAATTTTTTTGACCAAAACGACAGCCCCGGGGGTTATAAACATGTTGATATGGATGTGATTTTTTTTTCTGACTGCGGTTTCAAAACCATGCACCAGAATCCACTTCTTTCAACTCAGTAATACATTTTGGATGTGTACCTAGAGTTTAAAGCAGAAAAACAGGAACTTTTAGAATTTTAATTTTTTGACCAAAACGACAGCCCCGGGAGTTATAAAAATGTTGATATATATGTGATTTTTTTTTCTGACTGCGGTTTCAAAACCATGCACCAGAATCCACTTCTTTCAAGTCAGTAATACATTTTGGATGTGTACCTAGAGTTTAAAGCAGAAAAAACTGAACTTTTAGAATTTTCATTTTTTGACCAAAACGACAGCCCCGGGGGTTATAAACATGTTGATATGGTTGTGATTTTTTTTCTGACTGCGGTTTCAAAACCATGCACCAGAATGCACTTCTTTCAAGTCAGTAATACATTTTGGATGTGTACCTAGAGTTTAAAGCAGAAAAACAGGAACTTTTAGAATTTTCATTTTTTGACCAGAACGACAGCCCCGGGGGTTATAAACATGTTGATATGGATGTGATTTTTTTTCTGACTGCGGTTTCAAAACCATGCACCAGAATCCACTTCTTTCAACTCAGTAATACATTTTGGATGTGTACCTAGAGTTTAAAGCAGAAAAATAGGAACTTTTAGAATTTTCATTTTTTGACCAAAACGACAGCCCCGGGAGTTATAAAAATGTTGATATATATGTGATTTTTTTTTCTGACTGCGGTTTCAAAACCATGCACCAGAATCCACTTCTTTCAACTCAGTAATACATTTTGGATGTGTACCTAGAGTTTAAAGCAGAAAAAAACTGAACTTTTAGAATTTTCATTTTTTGACCAAAACGACAGCCCCGGGGATTATAAACATGTTGATATGGTTGTGATTTTTTTTCTGACTGCGGTTTCAAAACCATGCACCAGAATGCACTTCTTTCAAGTCAGTAATACATTTTGGATGTGTACCTAGAGTTTAAAGCAGAAAAACAGGAACTTTTAGAATTTTCATTTTTTGACCAGAACGACAGCCCCGGGGGTTATAAACATGTTGATATGGTTGTGATTTTTTTTCTGACTGCGGTTTCAAAACCATGCACCAGAATCCACTTCTTTCAAGTCAGTAATACATTTTGGATGTGTACCTAGAGTTTAAAGCAGAAAAAACTGAACTTTTAGAATTTTCATTTTTTGACCAAAACGACAGCCCCGGGGGTTATAAACATGTTGATATGGTTGTGATTTTTTTTCTGACTGCGGTTTCAAAACCATGCACCAGAATGCACTTCTTTCAAGTCAGTAATACATTTTGGATGTGTACCTAGAGTTTAAAGCAGAAAAACAGGAACTTTTAGAATTTTCATTTTTTGACCAGAACGACAGCCCCGGGGGTTATAAACATGTTGATATGGATGTGATTTTTTTTCTGACTGCGGTTTCAAAACCATGCACCAGAATCCACTTCTTAAAACTCAGTAATACATTTTGGATGTGTACCTAGAGTTTAAAGCAGAAAAACAGGAACTTTTAGAATTTTCATTTTTTTGACCAAAACGACAGCCCCGGGGGTTATAAACATGTTGATATGGATGTGATTTTTTTTCTGACTGCGGTTTCAAAACCATGCACCAGAATCCACTTCTTTGAACTCAGTAATACATTTTGGATGTGTACCTAGAGTTTAAAGCAGAAAAACAGGAACTTTTAGAATTTTCATTTTTTGACCAAAACGACAGCCCCGGGAGTTATAAAAATGTTGATATATATGTGATTTTTTTTTCTGACTGCGGTTTCAAAACCATGCACCAGAATCCACTTCTTTCAAGTCAGTAATACATTTTGGATGTGTACCTAGAGTTTAAAGCAGAAAAAACTGAACTTTTAGAATTTTCATTTTTTGACCAAAACGACAGCCCCGGGGGTTATAAACATGTTGATATGGTTGTGATTTTTTTTTCTGACTGCGGTTTCAAAACCATGCACCAGAATGCACTTCTTTCAAGTCAGTAATACATTTTGGATGTGTACCTAGAGTTTAAAGCAGAAAAACAGGAACTTTTAGAATTTTCATTTTTTGACCAGAACGACAGCCCCGGGGGTTATAAACATGTTGATATGGATGTGATTTTTTTTCTGACTGCGGTTTCAAAACCATGCACCAGAATCCACTTCTTTCAACTCAGTAATACATTTTGCATGTGTACCTAGAGTTTAAAGCAGAAAAACAGGAACTTTTAGAATTTTCATTTTTTGACCAAAACGACAGCCCCGGGAGTTATAAAAATGTTGATATATATGTGATTTTTTTTTCTGACTGCGGTTTCAAAACCATGCACCAGAATCCACTTCTTTCAAGTCAGTAATACATTTTGGATGTGTACCTAGAGTTTAAAGCAGAAAAAACTGAACTTTTAGAATTTTCATTTTTTGACCAAAACGACAGCCCCGGGGGTTATAAACATGTTGATATGGTTGTGATTTTTTTTCTGACTGCGGTTTCAAAACCATGCACCAGAATGCACTTCTTTCAAGTCAGTAATACATTTTGGATGTGTACCTAGAGTTTAAAGCAGAAAAACAGGAACTTTTAGAATTTTCATTTTTTGACCAGAACGACAGCCCCGGGGGTTATAAACATGTTGATATGGATGTGATTTTTTTTCTGACTGCGGTTTCAAAACCATGCACCAGAATCCACTTCTTAAAACTCAGTAATACATTTTGGATGTGTACCTAGAGTTTAAAGCAGAAAAACAGGAACTTTTAGAATTTTCATTTTTTTGACCAAAACGACAGCCCCGGGGGTTATAAACATGTTGATATGGATGTGATTTTTTTTTCTGACTGCGGTTTCAAAACCATGCACCAGAATCCACTTCTTTCAACTCAGTAATACATTTTGGATGTGTACCTAGAGTTTAAAGCAGAAAAACAGGAACTTTTAGAATTTTAATTTTTTGACCAAAACGACAGCCCCGGGAGTTATAAAAATGTTGATATATATGTGATTTTTTTTTCTGACTGCGGTTTCAAAACCATGCACCAGAATCCACTTCTTTCAAGTCAGTAATACATTTTGGATGTGTACCTAGAGTTTAAAGCAGAAAAAACTAAACTTTTAGAATTTTCATTTTTTGACCAAAACGACAGCCCCGGGGGTTATAAACATGTTGATATGGTTGTGATTTTTTTTCTGACTGCGGTTTCAAAACCATGCACCAGAATGCACTTCTTTCAAGTCAGTAATACATTTTGGATGTGTACCTAGAGTTTAAAGCAGAAAAACAGGAACTTTTAGAATTTTCATTTTTTGACCAGAACGACAGCCCCGGGGGTTATAAACATGTTGATATGGATGTGATTTTTTTTCTGACTGCGGTTTCAAAACCATGCACCAGAATCCACTTCTTTCAACTCAGTAATACATTTTGGATGTGTACCTAGAGTTTAAAGCAGAAAAATAGGAACTTTTAGAATTTTCATTTTTTGACCAAAACGACAGCCCCGGGAGTTATAAAAATGTTGATATATATGTGATTTTTTTTTCTGACTGCGGTTTCAAAACCATGCACCAGAATCCACTTCTTTCAACTCAGTAATACATTTTGGATGTGTACCTAGAGTTTAAAGCAGAAAAAAACTGAACTTTTAGAATTTTCATTTTTTGACCAAAACGACAGCCCCGGGGATTATAAACATGTTGATATGGTTGTGATTTTTTTTCTGACTGCGGTTTCAAAACCATGCACCAGAATGCACTTCTTTCAAGTCAGTAATACATTTTGGATGTGTACCTAGAGTTTAAAGCAGAAAAACAGGAACTTTTAGAATTTTCATTTTTTGACCAGAACGACAGTCCCGGGGGTTATAAACATGTTGATATGGTTGTGATTTTTTTTCTGACTGCGGTTTCAAAACCATGCACCAGAATCCACTTCTTTCAAGTCAGTAATACATTTTGGATGTGTACCTAGAGTTTAAAGCAGAAAAAACTGAACTTTTAGAATTTTCATTTTTTGACCAAAACGACAGCCCCGGGGGTTATAAACATGTTGATATGGTTGTGATTTTTTTTCTGACTGCGGTTTCAAAACCATGCACCAGTATGCACTTCTTTCAAGTCAGTAATACATTTTGGATGTGTACCTAGAGTTTAAAGCAGAAAAACAGGAACTTTTAGAATTTTCATTTTTTGACCAGAACGACAGCCCCGGGGGTTATAAACATGTTGATATGGATGTGATTTTTTTTCTGACTGCGGTTTCAAAACCATGCACCAGAATCCACTTCTTAAAACTCAGTAATACATTTTGGATGTGTACCTAGAGTTTAAAGCAGAAAAACAGGAACTTTTAGAATTTTCATTTTTTTGACCAAAACGACAGCCCCGGGGGTTATAAACATGTTGATATGGATGTGATTTTTTTTCTGACTGCGGTTTCAAAACCATGCACCAGAATCCACTTCTTTCAACTCAGTAATACATTTTGGATGTGTACCTAGAGTTTAAAGCAGAAAAACAGGAACTTTTAGAATTTTCATTTTTTGACCAAAACGACAGCCCCGGGAGTTATAAAAATGTTGATATATATGTGATTTTTTTTTCTGACTGCGGTTTCAAAACCATGCACCAGAATCCACTTCTTTCAAGTCAGTAATACATTTTGGATGTGTACCTAGAGTTTAAAGCAGAAAAAACTGAACTTTTAGAATTTTCATTTTTTGACCAAAACGACAGCCCCGGGGGTTATAAACATGTTGATATGGTTGTGATTTTTTTTCTGACTGCGGTTTCAAAACCATGCACCAGAATGCACTTCTTTCAAGTCAGTAATACATTTTGGATGTGTACCTAGAGTTTAAAGCAGAAAAACAGGAACTTTTAGAATTTTCATTTTTTGACCAGAACGACAGCCCCGGGGGTTATAAACATGTTGATATGGATGTGATTTTTTTTCTGACTGCGGTTTCAAAACCATGCACCAGAGTCCACTTCTTTCAACTCAGTAATACATTTTGGATGTGTACCTAGAGTTTAAAGCAGAAAAACAGGAACTTTTAGAATTTTCATTTTTTGACCAAAACGACAGCCCCGGGAGTTATAAAAATGTTGATATATATGTGATTTTTTTTTCTGACTGCGGTTTCAAAACCATGCACCAGAATCCACTTCTTTCAAGTCAGTAATACATTTTGGATGTGTACCTAGAGTTTAAAGCAGAAAAAACTGAACTTTTAGAATTTTCATTTTTTGACCAGAACGACAGCCCCGGGGGTTATAAACATGTTGATATGGATGTGATTTTTTTTCTGACTGCGGTTTCAAAACCATGCACCAGAATCCACTTCTTTCAACTCAGTAATACATTTTGGATGTGTACCTAGAGTTTAAAGCAGAAAAACAGGAACTTTTAGAATTTTCATTTTTTGACCAAAACGACAGCCCCGGGAGTTATAAAAATGTTGATATATATGTGATTTTTTTTTCTGACTGCGGTTTCAAAACCATGCACCAGAATGCACTTCTTTCAAGTCAGTAATACATTTTGGATGTGTACCTAGAGTTTAAAGCAGAAAAAACTGAACTTTTAGAATTTTCATTTTTTGACCAAAACGACAGCCCCGGGGGTTATAAACATGTTGATATGGTTGTGATTTTTTTTCTGACTGCGGTTTCAAAACCATGCACCAGAATGCACTTCTTTCAAGTCAGTAAATCATTTTGGATGTGTACCTAGAGTTTAAAGCAGAAAAACAGGAACTTTTAGAATTTTCATTTTTTGACCAGAACGACAGCCCCGGGGGTTATAAACATGTTGATATGGATGTGATTTTTTTTCTGACTGCGGTTTCAAAACCATGCACCAGAATCCACTTCTTTCAACTCAGTAATACATTTTGGATGTGTACCTAGAGTTTAAAGCAGAAAAACAGGAACTTTTAGAATTTTCATTTTTTGACCAAAATGACAGCCCCGGGGGTTATAAACATGTTGATATGGATGTGATTTTTTTTCTGACTGCGATTTCAAAACCATGCACCAGAATCCACTTCTTTCAAGTCAGTAATACATTTTGGATGTGTACCTAGAGTTTAAAGCAGAAAAAACTGAACTTTTAGAATTTTCATTTTTTGACCAAAACGACAGCCCCGGGGGTTATAAACATGTTGATATGGTTGTGATTTTTTTTCTGACTGCGGTTTCAAAACCATGCACCAGAATGCACTTCTTTCAAGTCAGTAATACATTTTGGATGTGTACCTAGAGTTTAAAGCAGAAAAACAGGAACTTTTAGAATTTTCATTTTTTGACCAGAACGACAGCCCCGGGGGTTATAAACATGTTGATATGGTTGTGATTTTTTTTCTGACTGCGGTTTCAAAACCATGCACCAGAATGCACTTCTTTCAAGTCAGTAATACATTTTGGATGTGTACCTAGAGTTTAAAGCAGAAAAACAGGAACTTTTAGAATTTTCATTTTTTGACCAAAACGACAGCCCCGGGAGTTATAAAAATGTTGATATATATGTGATTTTTTTTTCTGACTGCGGTTTCAAAACCATGCACCAGAATCCACTTCTTTCAAGTCAGTAATACATTTTGGATGTGTACCTAGAGTTTAAAGCAGAAAAAACTGAACTTTTAGAATTTTCATTTTTTGACCAAAACGACAGCCCCGGGGGTTATAAACATGTTGATATGGTTGTGATTTTTTTTCTGACTGCGGTTTCAAAACCATGCACCAGAATGCACTTCTTTCAAGTCAGTAAATCATTTTGGATGTGTACCTAGAGTTTAAAGCAGAAAAACAGGAACTTTTAGAATTTTCATTTTTTGACCAGAACGACAGCCCCGGGGGTTATAAACATGTTGATATGGATGTGATTTTTTTTCTGACTGCGGTTTCAAAACCATGCACCAGAATCCACTTCTTTCAACTCAGTAATACATTTTGGATGTGTACCTAGAGTTTAAAGCAGAAAAACAGGAACTTTTAGAATTTTCATTTTTTGACCAAAATGACAGCCCCGGGGGTTATAAACATGTTGATATGGATGTGATTTTTTTTCTGACTGCGATTTCAAAACCATGCACCAGATTCCACTTCTTTCAACTCAGTAATACATTTTGGATGTGTACCTAGAGTTTAAAGCAGAAAAATAGGAACTTTTAGAATTTTCATTTTTTGACCAAAACGACAGCCCCGGGAGTTATAAAAATGTTGATATATATGTGATTTTTTTTTCTGACTGCGGTTTCAAAACCATGCACCAGAATCCACTTCTTTCAACTCAGTAATACATTTTGGATGTGTACCTAGAGTTTAAAGCAGAAAAAACTGAACTTTTAGAATTTTCATTTTTTGACCAAAACGACAGCCCCGGGGGTTATAAACATGTTGATATGGTTGTGATTTTTTTTCTGACTGCGGTTTCAAAACCATGCACCAGAATCCACTTCTTTCAAGTCAGTAATACATTTTGGATGTGTACCTAGAGTTTAAAGCAGAAAAACAGGAACTTTTAGAATTTTCATTTTTTGACCAGAACGACAGCCCCGGGAGTTATAAAAATGTTGATATATATGTGATTTTTTTTTCTGACTGCGGTTTCAAAACCATGCACCAGAATCCACTTCTTTCAAGTCAGTAATACATTTTGGATGTGTACCTAGAGTTTAAAGCAGAAAAAACTGAACTTTTAGAATTTTCATTTTTTGACCAAAACGACAGCCCCGGGGGTTATAAACATGTTGATATGGTTGTGATTTTTTTTCTGACTGCGGTTTCAAAACCATGCACCAGAATGCACTTCTTTCAAGTCAGTAATACATTTTGGATGTGTACCTAGAGTTTAAAGCAGAAAAACAGGAACTTTTAGAATTTTCATTTTTTGACCAGAACGACAGCCCCGGGGGTTATAAACATGTTGATATGGATGTGATTTTTTTTCTGACTGCGGTTTCAAAACCATGCACCAGAATCCACTTCTTTCAACTCAGTAATACATTTTGGATGTGTACCTAGAGTTTAAAGCAGAAAAACAGGAACTTTTAGAATTTTCATTTTTTGACCAAAACGACAGCCCCGGGAGTTATAAAAATGTTGATATATATGTGATTTTTTTTTCTGACTGCGGTTTCAAAACCATGCACCAGAATCCACTTCTTTCAAGTCAGTAATACATTTTGGATGTGTACCTAGAGTTTAAAGCAGAAAAAACTGAACTTTTAGAATTTTCATTTTTTGACCAAAACGACAGCCCCGGGGGTTATAAACATGTTGATATGGTTGTGATTTTTTTTCTGACTGCGGTTTCAAAACCATGCACCAGAATGCACTTCTTTCAAGTCAGTAATACATTTTGGATGTGTACCTAGAGTTTAAAGCAGAAAAACAGGAACTTTTAGAATTTTCATTTTTTTACCAGAACGACAGCCCCGGGGGTTATAAACATGTTGATATGGATGTGATTTTTTTTCTGACTGCGGTTTCAAAACCATGCACCAGAATCCACTTCTTTCAACTCAGTAATACATTTTGGATGTGTACCTAGAGTTTAAAGCAGAAAAATAGGAACTTTTAGAATTTTCATTTTTTGACCAAAACGACAGCCCCGGGAGTTATAAAAATGTTGATATATATGTGATTTTTTTTTCTGACTGCGGTTTCAAAACCATGCACCAGAATCCACTTCTTTCAACTCAGTAATACATTTTGGATGTGTACCTAGAGTTTAAAGCAGAAAAAAACTGAACTTTTAGAATTTTCATTTTTTGACCAAAACGACAGCCCCGGGGGTTATAAACATGTTGATATGGTTGTGATTTTTTTTCTGACTGCGGTTTCAAAACCATGCACCAGAATGCACTTCTTTCAAGTCAGTAATACATTTTGGATGTGTACCTAGAGTTTAAAGCAGAAAAACAGGAACTTTTAGAATTTTCATTTTTTGACCAGAACGACAGCCCCGGGGGTTATAAACATGTTGATATGGATGTGATTTTTTTTCTGACTGCGGTTTCAAAACCATGCACCAGAATCCACTTCTTTCAACTCAGTAATACATTTTGGATGTGTACCTAGAGTTTAAAGCAGAAAAAACTGAACTTTTAGAATTTTCATTTTTTGACCAAAACGACAGCCCCGGGGGTTATAAACATGTTGATATGGTTGTGATTTTTTTTCTGACTGCGGTTTCAAAACCATGCACCAGAATCCACTTCTTTCAAGTCAGTAATACATTTTGGATGTGTACTTAGAGTTTAAAGCAGAAAAACAGGAACTTTTAGAATTTTCATTTTTTGACCAGAACGACAGCCCCGGGAGTTATAAAAATGTTGATATATATGTGATTTTTTTTTCTGACTGCGGTTTCAAAACCATGTACCAGAATCCACTTCTTTCAAGTCAGTAATACATTTTGGATGTGTACCTAGAGTTTAAAGCAGAAAAAACTGAACTTTTAGAATTTTCATTTTTTGACCAAAACGACAGCCCCGGGGGTTATAAACATGTTGATATGGTTGTGATTTTTTTTCTGACTGCGGTTTCAAAACCATGCACCAGAATGCACTTCTTTCAAGTCAGTAATACATTTTGGATGTGTACCTAGAGTTTAAAGCAGAAAAACAGGAACTTTTAGAATTTTCATTTTTTGACCAGAACGACAGCCCCGGGGGTTATAAACATGTTGATATGGATGTGATTTTTTTTCTGACTGCGGTTTCAAAACCATGCACCAGAATCCACTTCTTAAAACTCAGTAATACATTTTGGATGTGTACCTAGAGTTTAAAGCAGAAAAACAGGAACTTTTAGAATTTTCATTTTTTTGACCAAAACGACAGCCCCGGGGGTTATAAACATGTTGATATGGATGTGATTTTTTTTTCTGACTGCGGTTTCAAAACCATGCACCAGAATCCACTTCTTTCAACTCAGTAATACATTTTGGATGTGTACCTAGAGTTTAAAGCAGAAAAACAGGAACTTTTAGAATTTTAATTTTTTTACCAAAACGACAGCCCCGGGAGTTATAAAAATGTTGATATATATGTGATTTTTTTTTCTGACTGCGGTTTCAAAACCATGCACCAGAATCCACTTCTTTCAAGTCAGTAATACATTTTGGATGTGTACCTAGAGTTTAAAGCAGAAAAAACTGAACTTTTAGAATTTTCATTTTTTGACCAAAACGACAGCCCCGGGGGTTATAAACATGTTGATATGGTTGTGATTTTTTTTCTGACTGCGGTTTCAAAACCATGCACCAGAATGCACTTCTTTCAAGTCAGTAATACATTTTGGATGTGTACCTAGAGTTTAAAGCAGAAAAACAGGAACTTTTAGAATTTTCATTTTTTGACCAGAACGACAGCCCCGGGGGTTATAAACATGTTGATATGGATGTGATTTTTTTTCTGACTGCGGTTTCAAAACCATGCACCAGAATCCACTTCTTTCAACTCAGTAATACATTTTGGATGTGTACCTAGAGTTTAAAGCAGAAAAATAGGAACTTTTAGAATTTTCATTTTTTGACCAAAACGACAGCCCCGGGAGTTATAAAAATGTTGATATATATGTGATTTTTTTTTCTGACTGCGGTTTCAAAACCATGCACCAGAATCCACTTCTTTCAACTCAGTAATACATTTTGGATGTGTACCTAGAGTTTAAAGCAGAAAAAAACTGAACTTTTAGAATTTTCATTTTTTGACCAAAACGACAGCCCCGGGGATTATAAACATGTTGATATGGTTGTGATTTTTTTTCTGACTGCGGTTTCAAAACCATGCACCAGAATGCACTTCTTTCAAGTCAGTAATACATTTTGGATGTGTACCTAGAGTTTAAAGCAGAAAAACAGGAACTTTTAGAATTTTCATTTTTTGACCAGAACGACAGCCCCGGGGGTTATAAACATGTTGATATGGTTGTGATTTTTTTTCTGACTGCGGTTTCAAAACCATGCACCAGAATCCACTTCTTTCAAGTCAGTAATACATTTTGGATGTGTACCTAGAGTTTAAAGCAGAAAAAACTGAACTTTTAGAATTTTCATTTTTTGACCAAAACGACAGCCCCGGGGGTTATAAACATGTTGATATGGTTGTGATTTTTTTTCTGACTGCGGTTTCAAAACCATGCACCAGAATGCACTTCTTTCAAGTCAGTAATACATTTTGGATGTGTACCTAGAGTTTAAAGCAGAAAAACAGGAACTTTTAGAATTTTCATTTTTTGACCAGAACGACAGCCCCGGGGGTTATAAACATGTTGATATGGATGTGATTTTTTTTCTGACTGCGGTTTCAAAACCATGCACCAGAATCCACTTCTTAAAACTCAGTAATACATTTTGGATGTGTACCTAGAGTTTAAAGCAGAAAAACAGGAACTTTTAGAATTTTCATTTTTTTGACCAAAACGACAGCCCCGGGGGTTATAAACATGTTGATATGGATGTGATTTTTTTTCTGACTGCGGTTTCAAAACCATGCACCAGAATCCACTTCTTTCAACTCAGTAATACATTTTGGATGTGTACCTAGAGTTTAAAGCAGAAAAACAGGAACTTTTAGAATTTTCATTTTTTGACCAAAACGACAGCCCCGGGAGTTATAAAAATGTTGATATATATGTGATTTTTTTTTCTGACTGCGGTTTCAAAACCATGCACCAGAATCCACTTCTTTCAAATCAGTAATACATTTTGGATGTGTACCTAGAGTTTAAAGCAGAAAAAACTGAACTTTTAGAATTTTCATTTTTTGACCAAAACGACAGCCCCGGGGGTTATAAACATGTTGATATGGTTGTGATTTTTTTTCTGACTGCGGTTTCAAAACCATGCACCAGAATGCACTTCTTTCAAGTCAGTAATACATTTTGGATGTGTACCTAGAGTTTAAAGCAGAAAAACAGGAACTTTTAGAATTTTCATTTTTTGACCAGAACGACAGCCCCGGGGGTTATAAACATGTTGATATGGATGTGATTTTTTTTCTGACTGCGGTTTCAAAACCATGCACCAGAATCCACTTCTTTCAACTCAGTAATACATTTTGGATGTGTACCTAGAGTTTAAAGCAGAAAAACAGGAACTTTTAGAATTTTCATTTTTTGACCAAAACGACAGCCCCGGGAGTTATAAAAATGTTGATATATATGTGATTTTTTTTTCTGACTGCGGTTTCAAAACCATGCACCAGAATCCACTTCTTTCAAGTCAGTAATACATTTTGGATGTGTACCTAGAGTTTAAAGCAGAAAAAACTGAACTTTTAGAATTTTCATTTTTTGACCAAAACGACAGCCCCGGGGGTTATAAACATGTTGATATGGTTGTGATTTTTTTTCTGACTGCGGTTTCAAAACCATGCACCAGAATGCACTTCTTTCAAGTCAGTAATACATTTTGGATGTGTACCTAGAGTTTAAAGCAGAAAAACAGGAACTTTTAGAATTTTCATTTTTTGACCAGAACGACAGCCCCGGGGGTTATAAACATGTTGAATGGATGTGATTTTTTTTCTGACTGCGGTTTCAAAACCATGCACCAGAATCCACTTCTTAAAACTCAGTAATACATTTTGGATGTGTACCTAGAGTTTAAAGCAGAAAAACAGGAACTTTTAGAATTTTCATTTTTTTGACCAAAACGACAGCCCCGGGGGTTATAAACATGTTGATATGGATGTGATTTTTTTTTCTGACTGCGGTTTCAAAACCATGCACCAGAATCCACTTCTTTCAACTCAGTAATACATTTTGGATGTGTACCTAGAGTTTAAAGCAGAAAAACAGGAACTTTTAGAATTTTAATTTTTTGACCAAAACGACAGCCCCGGGAGTTATAAAAATGTTGATATATATGTGATTTTTTTTTCTGACTGCGGTTTCAAAACCATGCACCAGAATCCACTTCTTTCAAGTCAGTAATACATTTTGGATGTGTACCTAGAGTTTAAAGCAGAAAAAACTGAACTTTTAGAATTTTCATTTTTTGACCAAAACGACAGCCCCGGGGGTTATAAACATGTTGATATGGTTGTGATTTTTTTTCTGACTGCGGTTTCAAAACCATGCACCAGAATGCACTTCTTTCAAGTCAGTAATACATTTTGGATGTGTACCTAGAGTTTAAAGCAGAAAAACAGGAACTTTTAGAATTTTCATTTTTTGACCAGAACGACAGCCCCGGGGGTTATAAACATGTTGATATGGATGTGATTTTTTTTCTGACTGCGGTTTCAAAACCATGCACCAGAATCCACTTCTTTCAACTCAGTAATACATTTTGGATGTGTACCTAGAGTTTAAAGCAGAAAAATAGGAACTTTTAGAATTTTCATTTTTTGACCAAAACGACAGCCCCGGGAGTTATAAAAATGTTGATATATATGTGATCTTTTTTTCTGACTGCGGTTTCAAAACCATGCACCAGAATCCACTTCTTTCAACTCAGTAATACATTTTGGATGTGTACCTAGAGTTTAAAGCAGAAAAAACTGAACTTTTAGAATTTTCATTTTTTGACCAAAACGACAGCCCCGGGGGATTATAAACATGTTGATATGGTTGTGATTTTTTTTTCTGACTGCGGTTTCAAAACCATGCACCAGAATGCACTTCTTTCAAGTCAGTAATACATTTTGGATGTGTACCTAGAGTTTAAAGCAGAAAAACAGGAACTTTTAGAATTTTCATTTTTTGACCAGAACGACAGCCCCGGGGGTATAAACATGTTGATATGGTTGTGATTTTTTTTCTGACTGCGGTTTCAAAACCATGCACCAGAATCCACTTCTTTCAAGTCAGTAATACATTTTGGATGTGTACCTAGAGTTTAAAGCAGAAAAAACTGAACTTTTAGAATTTTCATTTTTTGACCAAAACGACAGCCCCGGGGGTTATAAACATGTTGATATGGTTGTGATTTTTTTTCTGACTGCGGTTTCAAAACCATGCACCAGAATGCACTTCTTTCAAGTCAGTAATACATTTTGGATGTGTACCTAGAGTTTAAAGCAGAAAAACAGGAACTTTTAGAATTTTCATTTTTTGACCAGAACGACAGCCCCGGGGGTTATAAACATGTTGATATGGATGTGATTTTTTTTCTGACTGCGGTTTCAAAACCATGCACCAGAATCCACTTCTTAAAACTCAGTAATACATTTTGGATGTGTACCTAGAGTTTAAAGCAGAAAAACAGGAACTTTTAGAATTTTCATTTTTTTGACCAAAACGACAGCCCCGGGGGTTATAAACATGTTGATATGGATGTGATTTTTTTTCTGACTGCGGTTTCAAAACCATGCACCAGAATCCACTTCTTTGAACTCAGTAATACATTTTGGATGTGTACCTAGAGTTTAAAGCAGAAAAACAGGAACTTTTAGAATTTTCATTTTTTGACCAAAACGACAGCCCCGGGAGTTATAAAAATGTTGATATATATGTGATTTTTTTTTCTGACTGCGGTTTCAAAACCATGCACCAGAATCCACTTCTTTCAAGTCAGTAATACATTTTGGATGTGTACCTAGAGTTTAAAGCAGAAAAAACTGAACTTTTAGAATTTTCATTTTTTGACCAAAACGACAGCCCCGGGGGTTATAAACATGTTGATATGGTTGTGATTTTTTTTCTGACTGCGGTTTCAAAACCATGCACCAGAATGCACTTCTTTCAAGTCAGTAATACATTTTGGATGTGTACCTAGAGTTTAAAGCAGAAAAACAGGAACTTTAGAATTTTCATTTTTGACCAGAACGACAGCCCCGGGGGTTATAAACATGTTGATATGGATGTGATTTTTTTTCTGACTGCGGTTTCAAAACCATGCACCAGAATCCACTTCTTTCAACTCAGTAATACATTTTGCATGTGTACCTAGAGTTTAAAGCAGAAAAACAGGAACTTTTAGAATTTTCATTTTTTGACCAAAACGACAGCCCCGGGAGTTATAAAAATGTTGATATATATGTGATTTTTTTTTCTGACTGCGGTTTCAAAACCATGCACCAGAATCCACTTCTTTCAAGTCAGTAATACATTTTGGATGTGTACCTAGAGTTTAAAGCAGAAAAAACTGAACTTTTAGAATTTTCATTTTTTGACCAAAACGACAGCCCCGGGGGTTATAAACATGTTGATATGGTTGTGATTTTTTTTCTGACTGCGGTTTCAAAACCATGCACCAGAATGCACTTCTTTCAAGTCAGTAATACATTTTGGATGTGTACCTAGAGTTTAAAGCAGAAAAACAGGAA